>NC_056747.1:557361482-557426482 GCF_019279795.1 Protopterus annectens
TTATTTTCCTTTGCCCCAGTCAAGCAGTGCCACAGTACACACTGTCTTTTCTGCATTTCTCTGTCTTTTGTCCTTTCTCTACCATTTCTAAATTAAATCCTCAGAAGTTCTCATCGGTAAACAGTTCCTAATTGTTTATATTTCTGACTGACTGCCATTATTTGTTTGCCTCACGAAAATCTTTTTTTTTTTGTTTTGCCTCACCAAGACTCTATGTCCCTTTTACTCAAGCAATTAGCTTTATTGTCACAACTGTGGCAACCTCAGTGGGGAGAGGACATTTCATTGTTGGTGAAATAAACATTATAACCATGACTTTTGACCACTGATGAGAATTTAAACCATTTCACAGTAGTAAGGGCACTGGAATCTTCCTGCTTCTCATGTAGGGCACTGTGGTATCCTGCTTGAGCTCTTGAGCACATAAGGATTTTAAACAGCTAAGCATTATGGGTTATGACATTACACCAAAGGGAAACAGCAGTGGGCCTTCAATCTAGATTTTGCTTTAAAATGTTTTTTTCTCCCTTTGTCATTGTTTTTCATTTGTTTACAGAGAAAAGGATGAGGTGTATTTTAAAATCTCCTCCCCGTCTGAAATGTGCTCCTGTTGATAGAAGGTGTTTCTGTACAGGCTGTGAAAAAAGCAAGACTTCTGCCTTCTGGTCTGACATTCAGTGTTCATTTATTACAAAAGATTTTCTAAAAGCAAGAATGCCGATTCATTATTATATATGCATGATGCATATAAGTTAGTGAAGCCTTTTTGTAAGGTTTCAAGTTTGTTTGTTTAGTTCTGTTGTTAGAAATGGGCTGTTGGGGTCAAAAGCTGTCCATTACATAGACTGAAGTAAGTACCTTCTCCCTGCTGCATACCCGTGATTGAAAGATTAGGTTAATGCTCTTGGCTTTTTCTTGGCATTCTCGATTTATTTCTGTCTACTTTATGCAGAGAGATCAGTATGTCTTTTGGGCCTTTTGTAAGATTAAGAGCTTCTCTTGGCATGTTGACAATGAGTGAACTTGAAAAACACAAATATTTAACCTAAAGCTGTTCTATTCTTTGTAAAAAAAGGGAGGATTAGACTATTAAATTCTACATGCCTAAAAGGCTTATGTCATTAATTGTGCTGACGACTGACAAAATCTTTCTGAAATGTTAGGGAGGCTTACATAACCAGAAAATGGACTGTTAGACAATACACAATGAAACCATAGTGATATATCTCCTTTTGATATCCTAAGCTACATTTGGTATAAAACATATCAGGCGTACCATATGCAAAATTAAGTCATCTGATGTAAAAATGGCATTTATCTTGCCTTCGTAGTATAGGTGTGTCTATGACAGTACCAATAATGTGCTTAAGTTTGTTGCTTTACAGTACATAATAAGATTACTTGGGATGTAATTACTCGAAGATTTTACGCTCATTAGACTTCAATGTTGTCACTCTCTTTTAAACTGTTATTAACATTTTAAATATACAGAGCTATTCTAGATTATTTTAAAGTTCTTAGTACACGGAGAAGACCAGTAGGTGTCCCATGAAAAGTTGATACATGACTCACCACCTGTAGACCCGACAATTTAAACTCATTGAAAATGTATGCTCCGAACTGGTGGATGACAGCAGGAAAAAGAAACATAATTTTCTGCAAGCTGGAGCTGCAAACCCCAATATGAATCCCCTTACTTCTCTTAATTGTGCAGTAATATAGTGCATCTTGAAAAGAAAATCCTGCAAGAGTAAATCTGTACCTATTGTGATCTCATAGTATGACAACCAAATGTAAAAACATTCAGGGACTGTTCCATCTGGGAATTGGTATTAGGGGAGATTACATTCAATGGGTTACTTTTTTTAACAAATTGCACATCTCCTGTAATCATTACTGTTTAGAATGATTGTTTAGTTCTACTTATTGAACTTAATGCCTTGGCCCAGCCACCTCGTTCAGCAGCACTGCCGTTACAGTAGTGAAGTGCAATTAGCTCAGTGTTTTATTTTCTTCTCATCAATGCACATCTCAGGACCTATTTCTGTTTAAAATGTTCAGTCCTTGGTCTAAAGCAGGCTTCCATTTTATTTTAGTTGCGTGTAGGGGTGGTGTTGGGGGGGGGGTGCTTTCCACATTTCCGTGCACACACACATGCATAAATAGATATAAAACTGTTTATGGTCATGTATATTGATCTTGAGCTGAAGTCATCAGTTTGAAGACATTCATCCATAGGTAAATACAAGTAATCAATTATGCCTAGCCAGTAACCAAACAAAGACCAAAGGTTAGAATGAAACCCTTTACTTTTTGTCAACACCTTAGCCACTTTGGTAATCTGAAGTTGATTCAGACAGATATATTTGTAACCTTAATTTTAGAAGCTGACATCACTGGTGGTTATAGTTACACTTGTCAGGCTGATATTAGAAATCTCATAAAATGATCTGCATTTCTTTGTGTTATGAGTATCTGTTCTAACAAATGGTTGTCAGATTATGAATTATGAACAGTACAGTTGGTCTTGGTATATGGGTCAGTAAGAGAGGCCTTACTACCTTAAAGAGATGATGCCCATAAGCCATGCTGCATAATAACTGTAATAGCCTCCAAATGTCTGCTTACATGTAAGTGGGTAAGGCCTCCACCAACAATGGATACGGCCTCTCTTGTATAGCTATGACAGGTCTCTGATCTTCACTCTCACTGCAGCTGCCTCACCATTCACAACTCTGGTGGAGTTAAACATAGGATGCATGATCTAACTGATGGCTTGATGCTAAGTAGGGTTCATGGAGACACTGGGTTGTCACTTGTCACAGATGTGCAACCCCCAACCTGTTTTTCTTAGAAGATTAGCCAAAAAATAGTGCATAACATTTTGAATGCTTTAGTTGTTGTTGTTGCCTTTAGGCTTTTCCCGGTTAGGGGTCGCCACAGCGGAACACCGGTCCGCTAATGATTGGCAGTAGATTTTCACAGTGCCGAGTTGCCAGCTCAATGCCCAACCTTCAACGAAGGCATGCCCATGCACGCATGTCTTTCGGAACGCCACTCGACCCGTGGGAAGGACATGCAGACTCCACACAGAAGGCACTCCCTGCACTCTAGCTGAGAATCGAACGGGAGAACCTCTTGCTGTGAGGCAACAACGCTACATTTTGATTGCTTTGGTATAGTATAAATATGTGTACAGTTCCTCTAAAAGCTATAAATCAATTTTATTTTCATGGCATGGTGAATGGTATAATTTCTAAGAATTTATTAGCCAATACAATTTTTTTCAACTTAAATTACTTATAATGATGTCTTTGTCAGACTGCACCACACTACAATACTGTATAGGCAAAAATAAATGCAATTAAAATCATCATTTCTGTTCAGGGGCTCACATATGTTAAACAGGCAGATTTTTTAAGTAATAATTCAATGGAAGACACCTAAGGTGCCGTTATTGGTACATTGTTTAATGAAACTATATTAAGCTGCCATTTTTAAGTGAGCAAAGTGTCAGTTTTCATTTCAGAAGTAGCTGCGACTGAAATGAAGCTTTGGTCCTCAACTTCTTTTGGTTGGGGGCTTTGCCAGTCTGGGGATTTCCCCAGGAACCATATGACCAAGCTATGCCTCTGAATATATGAGAGAGAAGAAGATATTGATATTTTGATATAACAATATTAATAAATTGTACTATTCTGCATAACATTTCTACCACTACTTCCATATACAGCACAGTAAGAAAGGTTCAACTCAGTTTTAATATGGTGTGGAAAGTTGACAAACATGGAGAGTTGCACACTGAACAGAAATCATGTAATAATTTGTTATGGCAATCTATTAAATATGACATATTTTCAATATTTGCATAAGTATTTAGCTGGCAAAAGAAAATGATGTGTGTGTATGTGTGTGTGTGTGTGTGTGTGTGTGTGTGTGTGTGTGTGTGTGTGTGTGTGTGTGTGATTTACCAGGCAGGGATGAAAGTGTGCAACAGAAAGCTGCACAGGTTGTATGACTTCAAGTTGCAGGTAGTTGAAGATATTTACCTTTCTCTATAGTAGCTGATATTTGTATATTTTTAATATCCCATACCTAACTTCTGTAGGTTTGTCACCCTAATGGCTAATAACAAGTTTGGGAAAATAATGACCGCATATCATCCAACACTGTTTTAGATGAATACATCTGAAATATAATATTTTGGTCTTGTATTATAAAATATCATGATTATAATATTGCCATGATTAATTTGAGCTACATGGTACATGGCCATATTTTAAGGTATCAGCAGAAAGCTGATATCTTTCAGGTACAGTTGCCACTGATGCTTGGCCTTTGTGTAGTACAGCTTTACCTATATCTACAGTATCTATCTATCTATCTGTATACATATATAGATAAATCTCTATATAGGTTTACTGTTAAAAGAGTGAAGTTTACAATGTAATGCATTTATATTATCGAGTTACAATACCGACGTTCTGCATAATAATTTGGTTACAATCTCAAAAACAAATCTCTGACAATATCAAATTCAGTATGTTTGATATCGTCATTAGTAACACCTGCTGCCACTTACACCAACTGCTTTCCAGCAGTATGAATCATTGACATACAGATTTTGCAGGGGGGCAAGCCCCCCCAGCACCCCACACCCCCTGAAAATTATATACTACAAGTCTGAGATTGCACTACAGAGAGGAAAAGGGTAAATTTCCCGAACTGCACTGTATCGCAATCTCTAGTCTTAATGTCGGCCACATATGAGCGAATGCACAGTTAAATTCGCAACATGGAACATTCGTAGAATTGTAGTTCAGCAATACGGGAATCGGCCAACACACATTCGCCACTCCCATATTTGCCGAATCTCAATTCTACATTTTGATAGTAAACCTGTATTTATTTATTTATTTATTTATTTATTTAATTTTACATTTGTTTACCGGGAGAGTCTGACTGGGCATGAATCCCATTTTCAGTGGAGGTCGGGGGAGAAAAGCTCCACAGAGATTAATACCGAAAATGCAATACACAGTATGCTAGTTGTTAAGTAAGTCAGCTCTTAAAATAATTTTATTTTAGAATCAAGAGTTTATTTTCTGTGCAGTCATGTTCTACAACTGCACATCTCTGTTATATGATAGGGCTCTGAAGCAGTAACTCCAGATGGCCAGAATGTAGTAAAATAAATAATAGCCATTTAAATAAATAAATGCCTGCATTACATAACAGTAGCTAGATGCTTAACTGACTTTTATGCATATTAATATTATGAAATTGTAAACAAATTGTCACAGAGCTGACAGTAAAGCATTACAATGATGTATCGTTGTGTTTCCTCCTTAGGCTGCCGCTAGGACATTTTGAAATGTCATTGAAAGGAAAATAGTTTCCTTAGTCTGCTTGTAATGACAAAGGAAAACAAATATGAATAAAGTACATCCTTTTAATCAAGTTGCTCTGTATATGATGGAACCTTGAGGGGAAACATAGCAAATGAAATGCAGAGAAACCTGTTCTGAAATAACTAGGAAGACTGATTGCGCTGGTTATGGGGGATTAGCACAGCAGGTATCTGTATTGGCAGAAAACAGAGAGTCTGTGCTGAAACATAAACAAACATTCTTTTATTATTGCAATTAGACGAGATTGCTGGGCTTTCAAAAGCATAATGGCTCAGCGACCACCTGTGAGCTGATCATAAGGCTTTACTTCTTTCAGCTTTGCGTCTCACTTATACCCTGTAATCTAATTTTCAAATTCAGAACAGTTGTATAAGCAAGTCATTTTCTGCTTTACTGCCATGTACTTTTAAACCTTTAATCCTCTGTAAATTATAGTCTTACTTGCTCGCTGTAGAAAAAGGCTACAACTTGACGATGGTTGGGGGGGTGGATGGCAGGAACAGTAACCTGAAAAACTTTTCTTGAATGTGTGTAATTAGTTTTGTTCTTTTAATGCAGACATTAGTCTAAAGTACAGTATGAAGTACCGATCAAAGGCAATGTGACAGCAGTCCTGTTGTTATAGTAATAACCCCGTCTGATTATGGGTAATGCTGGATTTACCCACGGTTGTTTTGTTTTGGTCACAAGGCTGATGCCTAAGTGACCAGACAAAGCCAACCGTGGGTAAATCAGCATTACTCACACCCAGCCATGGATTGTTGCTATTATACAATGACATTATTTAAGAAAAAAAAGTACTTTTCTCAGATAATGTCCTTGTATAACATTAACATGGTGTTCTTCTGCTTTGTCTGCATATCTGAGGGCTTTCCTTGATGTACTGTGCATGCTTAGGGAGCTTTCATTGCCATGCTTATGCAGTACATCAATGCTTTGGAAAAAGAAGCAATGGAGTAAGGAAGATCTCCATTGCTTCTTTTTTTTTTTTGTTTTGTTTTTGTTTCACTAAAGGTTGAAATTCGGACAATTTAGAGGTACAAGAGAAACAGGATGGAGAAAATGCAAAGAAAATCAGGTGCGTTTCTTTACTTTTTGAATAACATACCTGATTTTCCTTGTATTTTCTCTGTCCCATCTCTCTTGTACCTCTAGACTGTTCAGATTTCAAATTTTATTATTTTTTTTTCAAGAATAGTTAATAAATTATAGCATATATTAATAGAAGAAAGTATGTGCGACTCAACTTTTTTTCTATTTGTATATGCTCGATTTACAATAGGCACACTAACTGGGCTGACCAATCAACACGCTCATTTCTGAATGTTAATGGCCAGTCATTGTATAATAAGCAGTAATTAATAGCAAGTCATATTTATATTAAAAGAATATGGTCAGAGTACCAGTTTATATAATAATATGTGTTATTTTCTCTTGGATATGGAGTCAAGGAAAGAAGTTTGTAGTCTGATAACCTGCAATAGCCAACACAGAAAAAACAATGCTGAAAGAAGCCAGCAGTGTCAAACTATGGATGTTCATCGTGTTAGACTGCTGCAGTCATTACACTTGGGTTATCCTGCCATCAAGCGGTCCCGCAGTCGGCCAGAGTTCCAAAGTCTTGGTCCAGCGTCGGTTGCTGTCGCTTCTTCCCTGATGTCAGTGCACCAGGGGTATATAAGATGCATACGACGCCATTTTCTTCAGTCTTTCTTGCCACGTGGTGCCCGAAGCAGAAGCAGTTTGCAAGTGCCGGTCGGCTGACTCTTGAGATTTTCGAAGTTGAATTTCAGATCCGAAGTCTTCAATAAAGCTAAGTACCCCATTGGGGAAACTTTTTTCTTGCCTCAGACCAACATCAGAAAAAGTTAATAATTGTATTTCTTGTGGGAAGCAAATACCCCATAAGGACTTCCACTCTTACTGTATTCCAGTCCTAGGCCCTGATCACGACGTCACTAGTTGTCGGTTCTGTGCTAGTTTTAACAAATGCACTATAAAAAGACGTTTTGATTTTGCTTTGCACTACTTTGGCTGAAGGTTCAATTATACTATGCCACAATACCAAAAAAACACAAGGACAAGGATAAAGACAGGCATCTGAGGTCCAAAACCGACGACGAAACCTCTTCTAGGCCAGTCACCAGTTCTCAGTGAGGTGCTTTCGCAGCCCCTGACACCCGCTATCTCAGAGCCACAGGCTGCCTCCAATTCCCACATGGAGACAACCAGGCCTCTAGAAACTCAAGGTATTGGGCCTACAGAAATTAATCCCTCATATTGGTCCGGAGCCGCTGAGCAGGCATTGGCTTCTGAGGGTGTTTTTAGACCTTCACAACTTACCATTAAAACAACAGCCAAGACAAAAGTACCATTAAAGACAAAGAAACAAGTACAGCATTCTCCTGGACAGTCCTCCATGCCTAAGAAACAGATGCTCAAAATGGCCAAAGACCTCATTACTCTAATCAGGGGTTCCCATTCCCCTCCTGAGAAAAAGCCTAGGCAGGATACAGACTATGATTCCTCTGATCAGGTTTCTATTTCCTCTGATTCCTCTTCAGACCAGGGATACTCTCTACCCCCCTATGAGGACTCTGATGCTGAAGAATCTATCCCTTTAGCCTCCCCTCCTGAGGATTATTCTTTTGGGGAAACGTTACATACCATGAGGGAGCATTTCCATTGGGAAAGTCAGGATTACTCAGAATCCAAGAAAAGGCACAGGGATTTCCTTTTATTGCCTCAGCACAGGCCCCTGGCTATTCTGCCTGTGCTAGATATTGTGGATGATGTGTTCTCTGAATCCAGCTTATCTCCTGATTCTTTGCCCCCTGCACCAGCCAAGCCAGATAGGTACTACAGAGTCCCTGACTCTCACAAGTTTCTTTATAAAAACCCTTCTGCTGATCCAGAAACTATTTCGCAGGGTCCAAAAGGGGTTAAGGCTTCCATTGCAAAAAAATCCAGTACCCTCTGACAGAGATTCCAGAGCTTTGGATAGATGGGGGAAGAAAGTATACACTTCTGCAACTTTAGCAGTAAGAGCTTTAAATTGCCAGTTTCACATGCTTAAGTACCAACAATATTTAATGGCTCAGTTAAAACAGAAAATGCTTGCAAGCTCAGAAGCTCCTGACTATAAAGAAATGCAGGATTTATTGCATGCATTTGAACAGGTGGGAAAACATACTGTGCAATGTGGTTTTGATTCTTTAGAGGCCTCTTGTAGAGCCGCAGTTACAGGTTCTGTGATTCAAAGGCATGCTTGGTTAAAAGAACAGAGTTTACCTGATCGTGTTAAGGCAAAATTATTGGATGCTCCTTTACAGCATGATACCTTGTTTGGTGTTAAGGCAGAAGAGGTGTTAAAGAAAATGGAGGATAAAGCTAAATCTATGCAAACAATCAAGGATTTCTTACAGGTACAGCCACCTCGTTTTAGCAGAAATTGGCCAACAAAGAATTGGTCCTTTCCAGTGTCAGACAGGCAACAGAGAGGCAGATACAGACACCCAAGAGGCAGATCTCAACCCCAAGGCTCAAACAGACAATGACAGTGGGGGACCTCGACCCCAAAAGGAGGTGAGGATAAGTCTCAACCTTACAGGAAACAGTCACAATGACTTTCCCCTTCATACGCCAAGCACTTCCCTTTTGGAAGCCCCCTTAGGGGGAAAACTAGCACTTTTTTCTCAAAACTGGCAAACAATCACCCAAGACAAATGGGTTCTGAATATTGTGTCTCAAGGTTACAGGTTCCACTTTCATACTTTGCCAAGGCTAAAATGAATGCCAGACCTGCCACCAAATCAATGGGCAGAGGCACAAAAACAAATTTCAGCCTTCATGAACATGAGAGCTATTCAAAAAGTACCACAGCAGGAACAAGGACAAGGATTTTACTCAAGACTCTTCCTGGTCCCCAGAAAAGACAAGGCCTGGAGGCCCATACTGGACCTTTCAATTCTAAATACTTACCTGGATATTCCAAAATTCAAAATGTTGACATTACAGAAGCTTCTACCCATGCTGGGCAAGAAGGCTTGGCTTGTTACTCTGGACCTCAAAGAGGCATACCTGCATGTCCCTATCAGACAAAATTGCAGAAGATACCTCAGATTCAAAGCTGGTACAATGCACTACCAATTTTCTGGACTGCCCTTTGGCTTATCTACTGCACCCAGGGTCTTCACAAAGTGCCTGGCACCAGTAATTGCATTTTGCAGACAAAAAGGAATTCAAATATATCCATACCTAGACGACTGCCTCATTCAAGCAGAGACAAAGGACATTCTTCTACAACATCTGGCGTTTGTAAAAGGTTGTTAATTTCTCTAGGGTACACAGTAAACAAAAAGAAGTCAAAACTAGTGCCCTCACAACAGATTATATTCCTGGGTGCCAGCTTAAATACAACGGCCCAGATGGCTTACCTCATGCCAAACAAGTTCAACTAATTCAATATTTTCAATTACAGGCAAAAAAGTCCCATCTCCCTGCAAGAAAAATTCTGCAGGCCCTGGGATTCATGGCATCCTGCATACTACTAATACCATATGCCAGACTGCATATGAAGAAATTACAATGGTACCTAAAAAGTGTCTGGACTCAACACTCTCACAGTTTAGAAGCAGTAATACCAATGATTCCCTGCCTACAACAGGAGTTTCGATGGTGGGCACAGGCATGTCACCTAAACAAGGGTCAGCCTTTCACCTTACCTACAGCCAGGCAGACTCTAACAACAGATGCTTCAGATTACGCCTAGGGAGCACACATGGCAGGAAAATGCAGGAAATGCATTCAGGGCAAGTGGACCACAGACCAGATGCATCTTAACATCAATCAAAAAGAGATGTTGGCTGTTCAAAATGCCCTAACAGCTTTCAAGGACCTTCTGCATCCAGGACAATTACTATTAAAGACTGACAACACCACAGTAATGTGGTACATAAGCAAGGGGGCACTCATTCTTATCCCCTATGCAGGCAAGCCATAACCTTGTGGAACACAGCTCTAACGTATCAAGTTCACCTGCAAGCACAATTCCTGCCAGGAAAGAAAAATACTCTGGCAGACGATCTAAGCAGAAATATCATGGACCCTCACGAATGGAAACTGAATCCACAAATATTCAGCATGGTAACGCAAAAATGGGGATGCCCAGACATAGATCTTTTTGCCTCCCCGCTGAATTGCCAGCTACAAAAATTCTGCAGAAGAACTTATCACAAACAAGCATGGAAAGTGGATGCTCTTTTGTTCAGCTGGAAAAACCTAAAAAGTTTATGCCTTCCCGCCACTGCCTCTTCTTTCAAAGGTACTCCTAAAAGCCAGACAAGAAAAACCACAGATGATCCTGATTGCTCCAGACTGGCCATACCAGCACTGGTACTCTATCTTAAGGAACTTAGCTCAAGGCCCACCATGGATTTTGCCTCAAATTCCACACATTCTGACTCAAAAAAACAATCAGATCGTGCACGGTCAGCTCAAAACCCTAAACCTGGTTGCATGGCAGATTCATTAGTCAAACAGGCAACACCTCTCTTTAAAGCTGTTATGGATGTCATTTTGGAGGCCAGGAGGCCTAGCACCAGGAAAGCTTACTCAGAAAAATGGAAGAGATTCTGCGCCTGGAACCAGGCTCAAAGCCTTGGCCCTCTTGTTCCAAACATTCCTCAGATTTTACAATACTTAACTGAGATGCTGGACAGAGGCCTATCCTTCTCATCAATTAAGATACACACCTCTGCCTTTTCAGCACATTACAACACGGATCCTCTTTTATTCTCTCATCCCTTGCTAAAGCAGTACCTCAGAGGGGCTAAAGACTGCCCCGGAGAGCACCAGCACCAACTTGGGACCTCAATTTCATTTTGGAAAAACTAACCCTGCCACCTTTTGAGCCAGCCAATACAGCCGATCTAAAATTTTTATCATGGAAAACAGCTCTGCTCCTGGCAGTAACTTCAGCATGAAGAGTCTCAGAGCTACAGGCATTAATGGCAGTGGAACCTTTTATAATTTTTCATCAGGACAGGGTTTCTTTAAGGACAAACCCTACCTTTATGCCAAAGGTGGTATCTAGTGTGGCTCTTAACCAAACCATCCATTTGCCAACCTTTTATCCAAACCCCCAGAATAAAGGGGAGAAACTTCTGCATTCTTTGGACATACACAGGCAGCTACGCTTCTACTTGGACAAAACTGAGCAACTGTTTGTAGCATATGCTGCAGGATCACGGGGCAAAGCTATCTCTAAGCAGACTATATCCAAATGGATAGGACACTGTATTCGCTACTGCTACACACAGCATGGAAAATCAGTCCCAAATAACATTAGGCCACATTCCACCAGGGCAACAGCCACTTCAACAGCCTTTCTCAGAGGAGTACCTACCAAGGAAATTTTGGAGGCTGCAACTTGGAGTTCAGTGCACACCTTTACCAAGCATTACCACCTGCCTCTTTACTCTAAATCCAGAGCAGGATTTGCCACTGCAGTTCTGCAGGGCCTCATAGCCAATCCTAACTCTTTATAGTCCAGCCACCCAACCTTAGCTTTGGGATTCTACCCAAGTGTAATGACTGCAGCAGTGTAACACGATGAACATAGTACAATTTTGTACCTACCATAAATGTAGATGTTTGAGTGTTCACACTGCTGCAGTCCAGGTTACCCTCCCTCCCTCTGTCCCCTCTGAACTAGCTGGACTTATCTATACCTTTCTATCCTATGCAACCTTTGTGGTGTATTTGCTTGTAACTGAAGGTACTGTTTTTATTTTATATGTATAATTTTTTATCAGCAATATGTATTGCCTACCTACTTGGGGGCACCTGACATCTGGGGCAAGAAAAACGGAAGAAAATGGTGTCGGATGCATCTTATATACCCCTGGCACACTGACATCAGGGAAGAAGCGACAGCAACCGACGCCGGACCAAGACTTTGGAACTCTGGCCGACTGCGGGACCGCCTGACGGCAAGATAACCCAAGTGTAATGACTGCAGCAGTGTGAACACTTGAACATCTACATTTATGGTAGGTACAAAACTGTACTTTCTCTGATGAAACAGCAAAGGCAGGAACAATACATCCTGCTACATTGAAACAAAAATATCTTAATGAACTAAATAAAGATGATACATAATCTAGATATAAAAAAAAAACATTTTTTAGGGAGCATGCCTGCCTTTGCCCTCACACTGTCTTAATGAATTATATATAAACTCCATGGATTTACAGCTGTGAAGACATGACGAACATTACAGGAACAAAGAACTGTGGCCCCCATTTGCAGCATTCTGTTAGTGAAAACCAAAAACTCAAACAGCATCTGCAGCTCCACATCCAGATGCTAAAATATATACATATATGTGTGAACATTTGATAAGGCCAACCCAGTAAGCGTCGGCTCCTCCTTTCCCCTTTCCACTTTACAAAAAAAAAAAAATGTTCTAAGCTTGTTTCCTGCCTTTCCTGTAAGTCCTCTAGTCCAGATACAGATTTGCTGTATCCACGACTGTTTGTGAGCTTCTGAGCCCCCAAGCCTTTCTGTGTTGGAGGGAAGCCTTCTAGCTTAATTTTGTTTCTTAAAACTAGCCAGTTTTCTATTTTCAGCATTCAAATCTGTTTCTTTGAGCTCAGTACTTGTTTAGAACTCATTGTAAGCACTAAATAAGCTACAAATTACTACAGCACCCAACTTTCCTCACTTGTCTAGAGGAAAACAGTTTTTAGTACTTAATAAATAAGCACCTATCCAGGCATGTCTAAGGGTGTTTTCTCCAGTCTACCTGATGAATCTGGGCATCTTGGGGCAATGCAGCAATTGCCTTATGTACACAGACAACCCTCTCCTCCTACCACCCAACACTACAACCTGTGAGAGAGGCACTTATATAGCCAAACAGGAAACAAAGCGCTCTTCACCCAAGACTGGGCTAGACAGTCAAGAGGAGAAGGTAAACACTTGCGCCACACCACACTAATCACATAGTCTCTCAAAACCTACACCACCAAAACACACACATAGAAACACAAAACACAAACCTACATTCGCGGAGGCTCTCAAAAAAATCTACCCAAGCAACAGGGACCTCCAAAGCAGAAACGCAAGCAACCTCCATCCCCCCAACACAACCCAAATGGCACATAGCCTACAAACTCAGTGTGCCACTCAACCACAGCACATAAGGCATAACAACGTACCCAACACTCTAGTCATAGGTGACTCTATTGTCAGACACACTAATGTTCCAGTCACTAGGCTAAACAAGAAGAAAGTTAGTGTCAGCTGTCTGTCAGGTGCCAGGATCCGCCACATAATGCATGCACTCAGGTCACTCCACAACAAGTACAAATATGACTCTGTCGTTGTCCATGTTGGTGTGAATGACCTGAGATGTACCTTCCTGGACTACATGAAAAGAGACATGGAGGAGGTGTCCAATCTTGTAGCCCAGGCAGTTATGACCCTAGCCCTGAGTAGCATCCTGCCATCACCCAGAATGTTACAAGGACAAAATGATTGACTTCAACAATTGGCTAAGCTTCTGGTGTTATTCTAAAGGGATCCAGTATCTGTTTGCCTGGGATGACATGATCGACAAACCACGATGCTTTGCCAGAGATGGCATGCACCTGTCGCCCTTGGGATTCCGGATACTGGCTAAGGCTCTTGCCACCCCTATAGTGCCTTTTATAGGCAAGATTCAAATGACAAATTCACCACCATAACAGGTACAAGCAAGCAAAATCTGAGGGTAATGCTACTTACTGCTAGAAGTCTAAACCTCAAAATGCACTCCCTCGAGGCACTCCTTAAAATGGAGAACATTGACATCTGTGCGGTGACAGAGACCTGGTTCAAGGCTCCAGAGAGGACCCCTCCATTACCTAACCTGGACCGAAGCACTAAGGCGGAGGCATGTCCATATTCATTAAGGATATCCACATCTCCAGGCTAGTTTCTCAGCATAATGCATTCAAGATTATCCAAGTGGAACTAACTCTGGACAAGACCGCAATCCAAATTGTAGCTTGCTACAGATCCCACCCCATGCCCCAGGATTCCAACTCCTCGTTTCTTGATACACTGGAAAATATTAGGGTACAACCTAACACCCTAATAATGGGCGATTTCAACTACCCCACCATTAAATAGGAAAACTACTCATGTACCAACTCTTGTGCTCAATGTTTTCTGGAATTCATAAATTCCAACACCTTGGATCAACTTATCCACACTCCCACCAGGGGCACCAATATCCTAGACCTGGTCATTACCAACATGGGCAGCCGGTGTTTTACACCAGAGGTCAATTCCTTGATGGTCAGATCCGACCACAAGCAAATCACCCTAGATAGCCACATCCCACCCCCACCCCTCATTAGGGAAACCACCGTAAAAAATTTCTCCAAAGCCAACTTCACGCTTCTTAAGACAGAAGTGGCAAACTTCACGACACCCATGCTGACATACAATAGAGTTATGACTGCTGAAACCTATACAATTGCACTTTATAAGCACTTACACAAGTGCATGGATCGTGCAATCCCTAACAGAACCAAGATACTATCCTCAAAAAAAAGGAAGCCAATTTGGTGATTCCCTGCCACAAACAAACTCTACAACAAAAGAAAGAAACTGTTGCAAAAAAGAGTAAAATCCCATGATTGGAGGAACTCCGTGGTCAACCTCAGTAAGAAGCTGAGATCCCTCATAAAATCCTCCAAAGCTAGTCACGAAAACAAAATTGCCACTGATTCTAAAGACAACCACAAAACATTCTATAGCTATGTCGAGAATCTCAATGGTAGCACTCAGATCTGCTCTGAGTTACAGCACAATGGTACTAAATATACAAAACCATCTGATATTGCCAACATCCTGGTAGATAGGTTCAGTGCTAACTTTACCCCTCTCTCATCCCCTAAAGGGCCCATCTCTATACTGGAAGAATGCAAAGTTCCTGTAATCACAGCTGCGCAGGTAAAAAAACACAATCTCCAAAGCCAGGAACACATCATCCATGGGACCTGACAACATCCCAGGTTGCATTCTACATGAACTACAGAACGAACTGGAACCCCGCCTAAGTACCACATACAATCATAGCCTCACCTCAGGCTTTGTGCCCACTGAATGGTGCACAGCAGTGGTTATCCCACTCCATAAAGGGGGAGCCACCATGGACCCTGGGAACTTCTGCCCCATTAGCCTGACGAGCCTGGTCTGCAAAGCTATGGAACGTATCATCATGGAACTTATAAACAATGACATTGGTAATCTCCAAACTCTGGACCCTACCCAGTTTGGGTTTGTAAAAGGCAGGTCATGTCTCCTAAACCTGATAGACTTCTTTGAAGTGGTCACCAAAGCTGTAGATGAGGGTAAGGTGGTTCACATAGCCTATCTAGATCTCGCCAAGGCTTTCAACACCATCCCCTACTCTGGAACTATAGATAAGCTCACTAAACTAGGTATAAATCCCTATGTCACAAGATGGGTTGCCAACTGGCTCACTGACAGAACCCACACTGTGAAAGTAGTAGTCTCTAAATCCAACTTCAGACCAGTGACAAGTGGAGTACCAAAGGGTTTAGTCCTAGGTCCTCTCCTGTTTTGTATCTACTTCTCTGAAGTACAGGCTAACACAGAAGGTCTTTGGCTAACAAAGTTCACCGATGACTGCAAACTAGGAGCCATAATCAAAACTCCTAACGATGTGGACATCCTACAAAAGGGCCTCACTGAGACAGATGCCTGGTGTCAAAGCCATGGCCTCAAGCTCAGTGCCAAAAAGTGCATTGTCATCCCTTTTGGTAAAAGCTCTGTACCCATGAACTACCACATAGGCGGTAGTCTACTTAACACCAAAAGTGTGATAAGAGACCTTGGGACACAGGTGGACAGTAGTCTCTCCTTTGATAATCACATCACCACAGTAGTCAGGAAATCCTTCTACATGGCACATCTCATCACAAAAGGTTTCTCATCCAGGAAAAAAGAGGTAATTATTCCCCTCTACTCATCACTCATTAGACCCATTATAGAGTACAACGCCCCTTTTGGTATGCACCTCACAAGACATCTACAACAACTGGAAAGGCCACAGAAGTACCTCGCAAAGAGGATTACCAGCCTCAAACAGATGCCCTATGCAGACTGTCTCAAAAGCTCCAACTTGATTCTGTCGCATATCACCTACTCAGAGGCGATCTCTGCCTAATATACAAAGCTATGTCAAACCGAGAGCTGTTGGACATGATCCACTTAAAGAAATCCCAATCCCTCTGAGCTACACTCTCTAGGGACCTAAAACTTGTCACCACAATAAACAGAACATGCTGGAGGGATAGATTCCTGTCCCAGAGACTTCCCATACTCTGGAACAAACTACCTATCTATATCAAACAAAGCTCCTCATTAGCACTCTTCAAGAAAAATCTTGATGATTGGATGGGAGATAGGAAATTCACCCCGGGGATCACTTCTCTGGCTCTGCTTGACAGGGGCACAGGAAAATAATTTTCTTGGGTGGCAAAAGCCAGGGTACCATTTGGCTAGGCTTATATAGGCCCTAGGGCCAATAGCCTAGTACCTACCTATGAACCTATGTAAAAACACACACACACACACACACACACACACACACACACACACACACACACACACACATTAAAAATCCATGCCACAAATAGTAAACTTCCGCACTACAGAAATGGAATGTACAATAGCAATGCTTGCTATAGTGGAAAGTTGATATTTGCATCCCAATATTATAGTAGAATGCAGAGAAGAAACACTCTCACAAAAATTATATGTATTTACATGTAGTATAGCAGTGATAAGAACTTATAAAGTAAAGGTTCAGTGGTAGTGCACATGTGTAAATTCATCTAGCACTTACATTTGATATTATTTTTGTGACTAAGAAAAGGCCGGTGTCCATATTTATCAAAGGAAGTGATGCTTGAAGTAAGTTGGTAATACAGATAGCAGATTTTGTCACGTGCAGCTCTGGGCTAGCATTGTTTGATGAGCTATTGTTGCTGGCAAGGCTTTCAGGGTAGCTGCTGCTGGAAGTCATTAAGGATCTTGCTGAAAACATTCACATCTATGCCCCCCCCAAAAGACTGTACTCAGGACTCATGATGAGTAAGTCAACATTTTGCTGAGGTGCCATACTTTGAAGTATTGATATGTGTTTCAACAAGATCCTTCTACTTTAGGCATGTCTGTGTAATATTATGTACTAGGTACACTAATGCTGCTCCGACACTGTCTATACATTAACAGAAACTCTTTGTCCTTTGCCATACATCTGTCTTTGCATGATATTGTATTTGTCTAGGATAAACACCTTCTCCAACCTGTGTAGTGTAGTGGTCGTAATTAGAGTAAGCTGTCTTCCATTGGCCCTCATCTTGTATCTGGAGGAAATATGTCAGTGATATAATTGAAACTACCATCTCACATCCAGTTTATGCTTAATGACCAACTGAAGGGCATATAGCTTTCACTCCTTGCAGCATTGCTTGTTTTATTATACACATGATATAGCGAATAACAACTAGTACAGCAAAGTTTTACCAACAAATTTTATTTCAAAATGTATGTTGGATTTTTATGAACGATAGCTCTCATGGTCATAATTATTTGTATAGATCTCTTAAAGTATAATTTCTTTATAACAGCTCTACCAATTTGTACCAATTTTTTTATAATACATGCATTTATTTATTTATTTATTTCGTTATTTATTTTGAGTTTGGGGAGAACAGAGGTAAGGAAACTGCCGACATTTAATATCTCCGCTTCATATTTCATTTCTAACTATATTATGCGTAAAATTGTCTAAATAACATTTTTTCAATTTAAATTTGAAGTAGAGAGGCTTTCTTTTTAGAACAGTGTTAATTTCTGTTAGCATGTCCACTTTCATCTCCATTTAGTTTGGCATTTCTGGCCCATGCTTAGTTAGCGTACTGTGCTACCTGTGCAGGTGACACGAGCTTAACAGGACATGGAAGATGGGCTGGACACTATTACAAGTTTGTAATCTGCTTGATTTTTGCATTTTAACATGTGCAAGCCATGCACTTGTAGTGTACCTGGCTAGGTCATGTTGTGATCTCAAGTTGTGTTCAAGTGGATCGGTATTGCTTGCATACTTTGTGTATACACACGTGTAGATCCAGCAGAGAGCCACAGTTTCCTCTGTTGCACCAATGTGAAATTCCTTGAAGTTTCACCAGCACAAAACCACTGGCTGTAGCCTTGACTCAGAAATGCCACACACACACACACACACACACACACACACACACACACACACACACACACACACACACACACAAAAGCATTTCTTTGCAGGAGGCAAGCTTCCTCTAAAGCCCATGTGGGGGGTTTTACCCTTCTCACCCCTTACTTATATTTACATATATGTACTTATACATTGGAAGCTCAG
The DNA here is from genome assembly GCF_019279795.1 of Protopterus annectens. Classification (NCBI taxonomy): domain Eukaryota; kingdom Metazoa; phylum Chordata; order Ceratodontiformes; family Protopteridae; genus Protopterus; species Protopterus annectens. Next base: position 557,380,380 of record NC_056747.1, read on the forward strand.
TCACAAACCTTATTCAATGCCGATGTGTGACAAACAGTGATTTCCTACACAGAACATTTATTGTGTGATTCAGTATCAGGGACATAATCCTGATTTAGAACCTGGACTATGTGGCCAACCCATGAGCTACCACATATCTGGTAGTCTACTTAATACCGAAAATGTGATGAGACCTTGGGACACAGGTGGACAGTAGTCTCTGCTTTGATAATCACATTGCCACAGTGGTCAGGAAATCCTTCTACATGGCTCATCTCATCACAAAAGGATTCTCATCCAGAAAAAAAGAGGTCATTGTTCCCCTCTACTCATCACTCATTAGACCCATTATAGAGTACAACGCCCCTTTTGGTATGTACCTCACAAGACATCTACAACAACTAGAAAGACCACAGAAATACCTCACAAAGAGGATTACTGACCTCAAACAGATGCCCTCCGCAGACCGTCTCAAAAAACTACAGCTTTACACTATCGCACATCGTCTACTCAGGGGCAATCTCTTCCTAGCATACAAAGCTATGTCAAACCCAGAGCTGTTGGACATGCTCCACTTAAAGAAATCCCAATCCCTCCGAGCTACACGCTCTAGGGACCTAAACCATGTCACCACAATAAACAGAACATGCTGGAGGGATAGATTCCTGTCCCAGAGACTTCCCATACTCTGGAGCAGACTACCTATCTATGTCAAACAGAGCTCCTCATTAGCACTCTTCAAGAAAAATCTTGATGATTGGATGGGTAATGGGAAATTCACCCCAGGGATCACTTCTGTGGCTCTGCTCGGCAGGGGCACAGGAAAATAATTTTCTTGGGTGGCGAATGCCAGGGTACATTTTTTGGCTTGGCTTATATAGGCCATAGGGCCAACAGCCTAGTACCTACCTATGAACCTAAGAGCAGAGAACCTGAGTAACATATCAGGTAGGGGGTTTGAGCAACAGCAGGAAGGACAGGGCCACACTGAAGTTTGCATGAAATAATTTCCTGTGCATTCTGATACTAATGGTCATAGTGCATGTGGAAATTTCATGAATATTTTATTTTCCTTGCATTCCTTTTTTTTTTCTTTTTTTTTTTTTTTTTGACTACCAAGCTTCCCAGTACATAAATCATTATGGTTGCCACTCTGATACACATATGATTTTGCTATTTACAATGATTCTTAGTTAATGGCATTTTGATCACTTCATAAGCAAAAGAGCCATCTTGCATATTGTCATACCCAGTTTCACCCTCAGTGTTTGAATATGGAAAGTTCTTTCTACTTTCCAAACTATTTATATCGCTTCACTTTTGCTGCTCCATACATATCAGTTTTAGTGTGTTTGTGTCATACATAAACACTTAGAATTACCGCAGTCTCAACAATTTTATATTTTCTTTATGTAGGTAAACCCACAACTTTCAACTTCTTTGCTCAAGGGTTCTGTAAAAAAGCAAAATAAATAATGGGGGGAGGGGAGCAAAGGCCCAAAATCTGGGACAATTCTAAAGTAGTACTTTAATTCACATAAAAAGTTAGTACAACAGCATGTTTTGCATCAACTTGAATTTTCTTAACAGTAAGAAATATTTAACCTAATATCTGGCAATACTGACAGACTATATATAACCTCAGAGATTTAGTAGAAAATGAAAAAAAATATTTTAAAAGGGACAGGGCAAAAATATGAAGCAAAATCTGGGGAAGTTGAGAGGTATAGGTGTTCCTACAGCTTTCACACTCCCACCGTATATAGCCTTTTCTGTAACAGTCAGAAATTCAATTTATTTAAAATGGATGAAGACAGAAAATCACTAACTGTTCTTCCACATCAGTGGCACAATTCTGTCTATTTCTGGCACTAGCCTACTTTACATCTCATAGGAATGGCTTGTCATACAAAAACTGCTAAAATGTCAGCAACATTGAACAACTAGTGATCAGCTGAATTGCCTTTGATATCGTACAAGTTCAGGATTTTAAAGTCATTTCTGCACTCATTTCAGAACAGAGCAGTCTATAATGTGTAAAAAAAAAAGAGTGACATTTTTGCAACTTGTGAGGCAGTTTTCAAGTTATAATGGAGTCGTCTTTGCAAATATGTGTATATTCGAAGCCTTTCAATCCTCAGAGGAGCATAGACTTAGAACATGCCAGGAGTATGACTTTCCTGATTATAATGAATGTTTATGCCAAAATGACAAGCAGAAAATGGAATCTTTTTGTACCCTGCCAGGCTCCGTTCAGCTTCTTCAATGACTTAAATTAGTTTGACTTGAACAAACAGTGAGCTTTCCAAAATTTATTTTGATGGTTTCATTCGCTGAGGAGAACCAGAAGTTTAAAATTGAGTAGGGAAGTACTGTCAGTTAAAGTGGCTAAAGAAACAAGGTGGCTATTGTTTTCTCTGTAAGTTAAGTAAAGCATTTATAGGAATACTTTACTGGAAATAAAAAATGGTATTAGGAAATCTAGACAAAATAGTTCAGTTTGACATATATTAATTAAGACTAATTAGGAGAGGCTCCTCAAGTTTTCTAATAACATATTTAATGAAGTTACAGGCTTCTGAGGAAGAATACAGTGTCAGGAGCAGTGGTTCCAAAATGGTGTAATAAATTCACAAGCTATGTTCAGCCTAACCAGATGGAAACCATAACAAATACTACTATTTAAGGATCTTGGTAGCCTTATACACGGGACTTAAATCTCATCTATTCTAACTAGTGATTTTATATGGATAGATAGATAGACTTGAAATTTCTTCATTTTTTTTTTATTTTTATTTTTTACTGCAATTATTTTCCTTATTAAGTTCATGGTCAGGAGAAGCCAGAGCCCACATCAACACTAAGTGGGTATAAGGCAGAGAAACAAATGCTGGATGGGATCCAGGTCATTACAGGATGCCATCTCTCAAACACACACACACACACACACACACACACACACACACACACACACACACACACTGAGCAGCTCTAACTCTTGCATATCTGTAGAATGCAGAGAAGGTACCAGAATACCCGGTTAAAAAATAAATAGGCACCAGGAGGATGTCCATACTCCACGTGGATGTCACCCCAGCTTAGCAGTGAACAGGAGAAGTTGCTTTAATGTCTGCACAACTGTGCCCCCTCTAACCTGTGTAATATCAGTTAAATGACATCCTGGTTCAGCACTACTGTACCATGAGACCCAACCTTAACAACACTTAGAAGGGTGCTTAATGATTGTTAAGCACCCCATATGTTAAGATTGAATCTGGTGCTGTAGTAGCACTGGACCCGGGTGTTTAACTGATACATCAGCACAACATGAAACAAATTAATTTGACTCCATTTCTGTCTGCTATCTGCATCACACTCACTAAGAATGTATTTGGGAACCAGCTGCTTCCCTTACACAAGGAAAACCTAAATATGTAAAGTGGATCTCAATGCATTACTAGCATTCAAAGTCGGCACAACACTTCCCATTTTTTTTCTGTAGTTAGTAGCACATGAAGCAGACAAATCTCCATACACTACGAAGTATCATGATTAGATATCTGATCATAATGTTATGTGATCTTGAAATGGATGCAAGATTCACCTCTAAAGTTTCATTCCTGAGGCGAATTTCTTAGCATACATGTCTCAAGCACATAATAAGAAAGTTGTGATTAATGATCTATTCATAATCCTCTATATGTTTGTTACTTTCTACGGTATCGATGGCTAACCGGTAGTATTCCATCACTGTATTATGTCGCACTAAGAGAACATTTGTTTGTATTGTTTAATGCATTGTGCAAGATAAGCTGTAATGTGGCAGTGATAAAAGTATTAGACCAGATTCCAAAGAGTTGCTCTCAGTGTGAATGACTTACTTCATTGTAAGGCCTTTCTGTAACTAGGCTGACACTGGAGGGGTGGGCTAGTCAGCTTCCAAAGGACCTGCTCTAAGCATAAGTGACTTACTTCAGTGTATAAATAGGCTTACTACAAGCACCAGATTCTGAAACATCTGCTCTTAGCCTGCTTTTAGTGTAAGTGGTCACTTACACTGAGAGCAAGTCTTTTGGAATCGGGGGCATTATGCTGTGTCTGCTTATGTTCCTAAACTCACTTATGACAACTCATTTGCGAACTGTTAGGGCACTTCACCCTTTTGCAAGAATATAGCCTACTACTGTAGCTGGAGTTCTTTTGATTAGGATAAGAAATGGTATCCCCAACAGTCCATATGACAAAGGAACATTTGCGTCTAAAATTTATTTTTTGATGCACATAAAAGCAGTAGTTTCAGCACTGAAAGAAACAGGATTGAAAGATTTTCTGCCTTTTGTCTGGACAGCAGTAACTAGTGATACTTGGTAAAGAAATGTTAGCTAAGTAACACTTTTTTCAACTGTCTTGTCTTTCTTTGCTAAATATTAGGCATTGGTTACAGTTAACTATTTACTGGTAAATGTAAGCATGTAGTATGAACAAATTCAAGTAGTTATAATACACCTTTTTGGAGGAACAAGTTGAATACTACCAGCAAATCATGCTCACCAAATGCTAAAACAACTAAGCATAAGATATAAAATCTTTATTTTTATATCCTGTTCAAAATTCTGTAAAAAAAAAAAAAAAATCAAAATCACTAATGGACCACTGGTGAAAGCCACATGGTTTGGTTTTTGCATAATTTGTGATTAGTACGTCTGGACTCCTACTTTCTAATTTACACCTTCTATGCTTGTGCTTTCATCTTTGTAGGAACATTCATTGTTACCCTGTGGACACTTCCCAGAATGTCCACATTTAGTACTACCAATGCATTTCTCTTCAAACCCAGAATGTCCACATGTGGTACTACCACTGCATCTCTCATTCCATATCCAGTAATGCCTCTCAGTACATAAACATGCCACCAGTGTCCACCACCCCGAGTCATACATACAGCCTTCATAAGCCTGGCAGTGTCCCTGTTGCCTCTTTGTTACTATGAACAGGTAAAATACTCACAAATTTAGGGATGTAAAGGGTCATTTGGCCTTCTTTTCTGAGGCCAGAATTATTAATGGGACCCTAAAAAGGCAGCAGAGTACCTGGCATGACTTTTATTTTGCTGTTGTCTATGGTAGGCATAATGGATCACATGCATCCATCTTTGGAAGTGATGCAACATGACATGAGGAAACTCTCCTTGACCAGCTCACATGCAGGAAAGGCTAAGAAGACCTGCACAGTCATACAGACCTAGTTTAAGAACTGAGCAAGCATCCCTGATATTCTGGAATATAAACCCACCCTTGATAAAAATCTAATGGGATAGGTATCTCCATGATGTGTATAATGCATAGCTAACTACCCTTAAGTAAGTTACAATAAACTTGTATTCAAAACTGTGAATTCCCATATGGATCACTTGTTAAATACACAGACAAATGCTATACAAATATAAGTCAAATGAACACCAAAACAATGATTTTATTTCTGAAACAAAAATGTAAATAATACTATGCAGTTATTTTTGTTTGTTTTGCACATGGGGGGGGGGGGTAAAACCACCCTGTACTCTGCATTGGGGAGGACTGTGTAGAGCATCCTCATTAACTGAATATGCTAACATTTGGCAGTTTGGCTTTGTTAAGGGAAGGTCTTGCCTACTTAATCTGGTAGAATTCTTTAAGGGGGCCACCATGGCTATCAATGAGGAGAAAACTGTGCTTACCGCCTGCCTTGACCTGGTCAAGGTATTCGACACAGTCCCACACTCAGGTATTCTTGACAGACTCTCAGAGCTAGGCATACATCCCTACATAACTCGCAGGATTACCAGCTGTCTCATAGATAGAATCCAAGAAGTTAGGATCAGTGAGACCAACTCCACCCAGAGAGCTGTCACCAATGGAGAACTCCAGGGCTCTGTGTTGGGCTTGCTTGTGTTTGGCATCTACTTCTTAAAATTCAAGGCTAATATCAAAGTCCTCTAGCTCACCAAGTTTAATTGGGGAATTATCATAGATTTTTCCTATGACACCAACATCCTACAAGAGGGTCTAAGATAAAAAATGACTTGTGCCAAAGCCACACATTAAAGCTCAACACATTGAAATGCATTATAGTGTCCTTTGGGAAGGCATCCACCAAAGCTAATTAATTCATCATTGAAAAACTGTTGAGTTGACCTGTTAGTGATCTGGGAACATATGTATTCAGTAATCTGATGTTTGACCAACATGTAGCCTAGACAGTAAGAAAATCATTCTATGTCACCCAACTCGCAAGCAAGGGTATGGCATCCAGGTCCAATTCAGTAATAATACCCCTCTACCCAGCCCTTACCAGACCCAGCATTGAGTACAGTTCCCCCTTTTGCAGTCACCTAACCAGGCATTTGCAGCAGTTGTAATAGCCTCAAAGGATACTTCCCAGAAGAATCCAGGGTATGAATACCCTGCCCTACACAGATTGCATTAAGTTCTTATCTCCATACTCAGTCTCCTACACCTTACTGAGAGGAGATCTAGACCTAACATATAAGGCATCCACAGATCTGGCTCTGATGGATTTCTTGCATATCTGCAAGACAAACAGCACCAGAAACACGACATAAATAGAACCTGCTGGAGGGATTTAGGGATGTATGCTATGGCATAAGTTCCCCATCTATGTGAAGCAGAGTTCATCCCTGACCGTATTCAAAAGAAATCTTGATCACTGGATGGGAAATAGCAAGTTTCCCCCAGTCTGACCCCCATGTCTCTGATGGACAGAGGTTGACAATAAGTAAATTAATTCCCAACTAACATAACCCCACCATAACCCTTACCTACCTCTTTAATAACATAGCTTACCATATAGGCGTTCAAGGAACTCTAGGACAAAACTGGGTTGGATTGTATGGCTACACTTGAAAAGACACTGTTGGTCATTAGCCTGGTATGACTCTATGAACCCATAATTTCATACTATCTCAAAATAAAGGAAATGTTTGCTTTTTTCTAGTAAACTAGGTAATTTTATTAATCTAAGGTATTGTGGCCTCAGAGTTATCATACTTATCTGGAAAGGGTATTTGCATATTGCATCACACTGGAAGTGCATGGTGACCCATCCTCCAGCAAAAACATATGGATGTCTATACATGTTTTGTGTACTCCAGTAGCTGGAACTAATCTATACATGCTTCCTGTGCTCCGGTAGATGGAACTAGTCTATACATGTTTCCTGTGCTCCAGTAGCTGTCCTCATAACTTTTGGCAAAAAGGACAAATTTATGTTTTACATAAATATTTTCTTAATTTTAACTAATTCACAATCAGTGTTGGTTTTCTTTTTCATTGGGTGGCTGCTGTGGTGCAGCGGTTAGCATTGCTGCATCACAGCAAGAGGCTCTCTGGTTCGATCCTTGGCTGGGGTGCCTTCTGTGCAGAGTCTGCTTGTCCTCCCTGTGGTCGCGTGGGTTTCCTCCGTGTGCTCCGGTTTCCTCCCACATCCCAAAGACATGCTGTAGGTGGATTGGACACTCTAAATTGGCCTTAGGCATGAGTGCATGCATGTGTGCACCTTCTGTGGAAGGTTGGGCATCAGGCTGGCAACTCGACACTGTAAAAACTCCACTGCCAGTCATGAGAGGACAGGTGATCCATTGTGGCAACCCTTAATCTGGAAAAGCCAAAAGATGAAGAAGAAGTGTTGGTTTTCTTTGTAAATAAGGACACTATTCTAGTTCATTTAAACTGCTTAACATTTGCACAGTATCAAAGAACAGCCTTGCTTACAGTGGGTAGCTGTTTTTCTTATTTCTGTTTTTTAAAGATCCAAAAACAGAAAGTGTCATTTATTGGTTATGTTTTAAAGATGAAATGTAATCAAATTCACAATATCCCACTGCACTCTACACACCTTAGTAAAGTGTTGTGAGAATCCATTGCTGATAGAATGTCAGCTGTCAGTAGTTTATATAATTCAGAATACTAATGGAACATCACTCCAAATATGGAAGTTAAATATAACAAAAAAAACTTGCCACAGTGGATACTGGATGTCATGTCTTTTTTGCCAAACATATCACAGCAGGTGCATGTGGACAGTGAATAATTGCCATTTTCTGTTATTACTGAACTAGTAGCCCTTCTGGAATGCAAATAAGAATAAATGTTATCACTCCCCCTAAGTAGTTACCATAGCACCCAGTAATGACTCATGTAGTTTGCTGTTAGGGGTAGTGCCACAACTGCCCCTCTGTAGTTCACTGTTGCCAGTGGTGAAGTCCTTTGCAGTTTCTCATTAACCATAGTGCCATTGGTGACCCTGTGTGGTTCACTGTTAACTGAAGTGCCAGTGTTGATACCCAATGTGGTTTGCTATTAACTGCAGCACCCGTAATGATGACCCCTGTGTGTTTCACTGCTAACTGTCGTGCCAGTGTTGATATCCTTTTGTGGTTTCCTGCTTACTGTAGCGACAATGGTGACCTCTGTGTGGTTCACTGCAAATTTTATGCCAATGGTGATGCCCTTTGTGGTTTGCTGTTTACTGTAGTGATAGTGGTGACCCCTGTGTGGTTCACTGATAAGTGTAATGCCAGTGGTGATGTCTTTTTAAGTTTTCTATTTACTGTAGTGAAAATGGTGACACCAATGTAGTTCACTGATTGCTGTAGTGCCAGTGGTCATGTCCTTTATGGTTCACTGCTAACTGTAATGCCAGTGGTGATGTCCTGTGTGGTTTGTTATTTACTGTAATCCCAGTGGTAATCCCTGTGTGGTTCACTGCTAACTGTAATGCCAGTGGTAATGTCCTTTGTGGATCACTGCTAACTATGGTGCCAGTGGTGATATCCTTTGTGGTTTGCTATTTACTATAGTGCCAGTGGTGATTCCTGTGTAGTTTACTGCTAACTGTAGTGCCAGTGGTGATGTCCTTTGTGGTTTGCTATTTACTATAGTGTCAGTGGTAATCCCTGTGTAGTTCACTGCTAATTGTAATGCCAGTGGTGATGTCCTTTGTGGTTTGTTATTTACTGTAGTGCCAGTTGTGATGTCCTTTGTGGTTCAGTGGTAAGTGTAATGCTAGTGGTGATGCCAGTTGTGGTTCACTGCTAACTTTAGTGCCAGTGGTGATATCCTTTGTGGATCACTGCTAACTGTAGTGCCAGTAGTGATGCCCTTTGTGGATCACTGCTAACTGTAGTGCCAGTGGTGATGTCCTTTGTGGTTTGCTTTTTACTGTAGTGCCAGTGATGATTCCTGTGTAGTTAACTGCTAACTGTAATGCCAGTGGTGATGTCCTTTGTATTTTGCTATTTACTGTAGTGCCAGTTGTGATGACCTTTGTGGTTCAGTGCTAACTGTAGTGCCAGTGGTGATGTCCTTTGTGGTTTGCTATTTACTGTAGTGACAATTGTGACCGCTGTATGGTTCATTGCCTTCTGTGATGCTATTGGTGATGTCCTTGGTGGCTTGCTATTTACCGGAGAGCCAATGGTGATGTCCTTTGTGGTTTGCCACTGACCATGGTACCAGTGGTGACTCCTGTGATATTCATTGTTAACTGTAGTGCCAGTGGTGACCTTTGTGTGATTTACTGAATAAATCATGAGTTACCTGGAATATTTTTGAGGCAGAAATTCTGCTTTAATCTTTTAAGTAATTTCAGTTATGTCATACAGGGATTAACAACAAAAGTCAGAGAGCTCATTGTTAGTGGTTGCATAACACAATGGATTGAAAAAAATGTGCAGGTGGTAGAAAAATGTCGAATCCAGCACGTGGTCCAGGAGTAGTGTCACAGAGTTTAGTTCTAAACAGACTCCATTTTGGCATTTTTTTTTCAAATATCCAGGTTAATAATAATAATAATAATAATAATAATAATAGTATATGACTTACCATATTGTTTGATGATTGCAAACTGGGTAGCATTATATTTTTCCATCAGTTACCTTTCCCCTATAGAATGGGAAGGACAACACTACCACCTCATGGACACATATTGTGGCCTATCATTTGACAATTGTATCCAAAATTGACTAGAGTTAACTGCTCCATTTACTGTCAGACACCAGAAATGGGTCTTGTTGTTATACATACGGGAACACTGAGCAGGGATGATCTCACCATTGATCGACATTTTGCTACAGGTGTTCCCAGGGCTTGCAGGATGGCACATTTAATATTTAAAGAGAAAACCAGACAGGCTGTATCTCTCTAATAAGTTATAGAGTAAAATACTCCATTTTGTAGTTTATTAATAAAGCAAGTCAAAAAGTAATCTGTAAGAAAGTATGCAAGTTTTAATTAGTAGTTTTTATTTTTCAGCTAGAGATTATAACTTTCCAGGTGCAATGCAACATTTCTTTGATTTTGTAAGCTGCCTTCAGTAAATGCTGTTAAAAGTAAAGCTGCTTGTTCTTTCCCAGATACAGTGCAAGGGTGTGGGCTAAGAATGCAAGAAGACAGGTTATTTAAAATAATACACTCTTTAAAGTTATGAAATGAATTGTCTTGTTGTGAGGTTAGTGGGGTTCAGAGTCACTTTCCAAAGATATTCAACAAGGAGACAGCCACAGTGACATGCACAAGTTATTGAGTAATTAGTCGTAGCATTTAGTGTAATAGAAGCATGGGCCTTAGCAAGAAAGAAACATATGACGTCCTACATGCACTGGCATTTATGGAACATTAAAGAAGCAGTGCATTATTCATTATGGTTGCTATGGCTGCAGAACAAATATACTTTTTAAAAAAATAGTACTGTTAATATAATTTGACTGAAATTGCACAGCTCCTTATTTTTAATTCAGTGGTAGGTAGGGAACTGTACTGTTTGAGGAGAAAACAAAGCTGCATATCTTCATACAGAGTTAAGATGAAACCTAGTATGGCCGTAACAAAATGTTTTATGATATGAAAAATTAGAAACAGCTGTTTCCCCTCTAGTAATGTGATTCTATTATGTATAAAATTTTCAATTCTAATGCAATAATTTGAGTTTTATTTTTCAGTTACTATGAATTGTGGGCATGAAAGCATGTCATTGTTTTCTGTTTGTTTCAGCAGGTTTTATAAAGTTGGCCCTGCTATCTCATTGAGGCTCAGGTTTGTGGTACTAGTAAATGTTTTATTTTTCCCATTTATATCAGGAAGTATTAGGGTATTGGAGCAGCTAGCACCAGTGGTATCTGGGGGAGCAGAGAATTTTGAAAGATTACTCCCCAGGAGAGGAGTAAGGGGCTTTGCAGTATTTCACCATCAGTATCATTCCCTATGCACTGGCAAGCCTACTAAAATGGAAGAAGCTTAAGGTGTCTCACATGTAATCCCATGTGATTGTAGTGTGGTATTTCAGTAGTGCTGTATCTTTGAGAGATGCAGCCATTTTTAAATTGTATGGAACAGTCACTGCTTAACCACAACATTTTACAGAGGAAATTTTACTAGCATTTCTTTCCTAACATTTCTTGTACCCCCCCCCCCACTTTGTATTTTTCCATGTAGCCTTGCAGATTATGCAAATGACATATATTGTGGCCTAGAAAATTATGTTTGATGTCATCCCCGATTTCATATTTAATTTTTAATGACAGTATATCCATTGTTCAGTGACATGGTTTTGATGTATTGAATTATGAAATGTATAAAGTGTCTGACAGTTCTTTCTCAGAAAACTTCTATTATTATTATTATTATTATTATTATTATTATTATTATTAATATTATTATCATTATTATTACTGTTAGTATTGTTATGGCTGTCTTTCTCAGCTATAGATAAAAGTGTGGACATTTCACTGAGTTTTATTCAAAGGATTTCTCCCACAAGTCAGGGACACTAATAGTTATTCCCATCTCACTGGAAAGCAGCAGCATTTCTCCTCCCCCCATCAATGCTTTTTATATTCACATTGATTAAGTTCTTATTTCAGCTAGATGCAAAATTTCAGAAAGACAATAGATATTTGCTAAAATTTTACAACTAAGCATAACATAAGCATATCTTTGCAGGTGTTCTGAAAATGTAAAATAAATAAATAAATAAATAAATAACTTGTTAGTCAGTTCCATACAGTTATGTAGGCAGACTACTGTTGTGAAGAATAAAACATCTTTACTGGTCCTGAGGTTAGGGTAAGCTTATGGTACTAAAAATCCACTCCATAATGCCACTGACATGTGCTCAATTAGCTAAAATGGTCCAATCAACCAGAAGGGGAGAGGGCAAGGAAATGATTGACCAATCACTGGCCACAAAGGGGAGAAGAATAAGTAGGGTCACTCTGCTGAATTGAGTATACTGCTGATGTTGCCAAATCATTGGATGTCATCACAAATTGGGGGTTATGAGCGGTTCAGATATGTGAAAGCACAGTCTGACATCACCTTTCTAAATAAGTCATGCTCTGGGACTGCACAGGGTAGAACATCTATAACAAATTCTTCTGGTTGACAGTGTCCTGGTCTGGAGACCCTCAGCTATCTCTTACCCATTTGTAAGAATGAAAAAGGTACATAGGTAGTTTGACAGTGTGAAAACACTACAATAAATTAATGTTGAGGAGGGACACAAATATACCATGGTGTTTGGGAGAATTTGCTTGGATGGGAGGACAGGTGTCTGTGTTTAACTGGATACCATACAGTAAGTTTTTTTTTAATAATTACACTAAAATTTGGAAAGGATAGAATATTTTCTAGAAATCTTAGTTTTCTGTTTCCCTGTTTTTTTCGTTTTTGGTTTTATTACAAAGTGGTACCTCTCTGGAATATGGGATAGTCTTACTGGGCAATAAAAATACGAGAAGGAAATTTTAAGACAAAAAGGTTAGGTTTCTTTATCACAAACCAGGTACAAAATGTGAAAGATCGTCAGTGGCATAAATGAGCTTGAGTTAAATGGTTGATTTTCTTAATGTAAAAGTAGGAAGATATGCTCAAATGCAAATTGGAGAAATATTAATTATCACAAAACAGTTCAACAACACACAGTGTTTGAGATTTCAGGCATTTTGTGACAGTTTACCTGCTTTAGGGCAGTTCTTTGCATATCTTTGCAGGTGTTCTGAAAAAGACATGTGGTGGTAGCACACAGGAAGGCTAACAAATATTTGTTGACCTTAATGGTAATTGATTAACAGGTTAAAATATATTACTCCTCATTAGAAGTCATTACAAGATATGAGTAGTGTGGTGTGTGTGTGTGTGTGTGTGTGTGTGTGTGTGTGTGTGTGTGTGTGTGTGTGTGTGTGTGTGTGTTTTGTTCATCCTGCCAGAGATTGTTGACCTATAAAACACTGTAGGTTCAGTCTGTCATGAAAATAATGATCATATCTGTTTTTTATGTTGTCTAGTAAACACAGAAACCTGTAGGGCCCTTGTTAAGAATAAATGCATTCCCATTAGCCCTTATCCTCTGTAAGATAATCTTCTTTTTCATCATTGATTTTATATGCAAACATTATTTTTTTTCTTCTTTCTGCAGCCTGCTGAATGTGTGCAAACATTCTTTGAGCAAGCACAGACTTGGAATGTTTAATATTAGCTTTTGTACTGATATTAAACAGTGTGGTATTGCTGTATCAGGAAGTGGTTACTGTACCAGAGTAGAAAGAAACCTTTATTAAATATTTACCATACGATTCGCTGCCAGAACCTCCCTACATTGCAAGAATTATTTGTTGCTTTTTCAGTTCAGCAGTCTTACAGAACACTGAAAACATTTCATCTGTTTGGTAACATTTCAAGTCATAATGCCTCTTTCTACAAAATATTTTAATAGTTGTTCAGTAGTTTGTGACTAACATGAAAAGAATATATTAAGCCATGCAAGAACCTTGCTTTCGTGAGAAAATATAAACACAGGCTTGCTCTTTAAATTATAGAACATTGTACTGATTTCATAGATACTATATTAGGACTTCAGTTCCTGTGAAGTAGCATTTCTTAATGCTTGAAACATACTTGTTGGACCTATAAAATTAAAAGATCTCATATCTAATTAGAACTATATGTTCTTCCCATCACTTCTGCCATATAGTACATGAGAGAAAGTCAAAAATCCATTTTTATTTCAGAATAAATGTAGAAGGCCATCTTTACTAACAGCTGCATGGATTTGCATATGTTGCTTTGGCGAGATTAAGAAAACTGACAAATTGATTCTCTGGAGATTCCAAATACAGACTTCACACATTTTACAAACCCTGGAGTCTTAATTAAAGGCAGAATATATTTAATTCTTTACCATGTAAGCATATTTGGAAGTCTTCCTTAGGGACATTGCAAAAGGGCTGTAGGGATCCCAGCATTGTTTCCGCGTAATAGGTTTTGGACAACTTCCATCAAGAAATTGCTTTAGGAAATGTCTTGTTATCATTTTTGTATAAGCACCTGGAAATGTCTTTGGTGTTAGTAAAAGACTGAGGAAGGACAGGCACTGCATTGTTATGCAGTTTTCTCTAGACTAAACAATCTGCAGACTGTACCGTTCTTCCACATGTTGAATATCGCTGTGATAAAGCTAAAACACTTACCCTACTCCCATTCATTTGGCATCATTAGAAAGGATATTGCAGATCTCTCTAAATCTAAATTATTACCCAAAGGTCACTTACAAATCTATTTTATGTATTTCAAGTCAAAAGTGACAGAATATACAAACAGACACATGCACACATGGAATCGCATGACGTGTGTGTGTGTGTGTGTGTGTGTGTGTGTGTGTGTGTGTGTGTGTGTGTGTGTGTGTGTGTGTGTGTGTGTGTACATGCATTCCGAAATGTGCATAAACAACCATGCACTTAATCATTTAGTATTAGTACACTGCATGCTTTTTCATGCCATATATACTTACTGTTAGCTGTTTAAGTGTACTTTGTTTAGAATGATAAATTTCCCAACTATTTTCAGGGTGTTGCCTTTTAAGTGTTTTAATCTTTGTTTCTAGTAAATAGGGCAGGATGAGTGGACCACAACGAAGTCACTGCCCCATTACTGCATGTACTATTACATTACAATAGCTGATTTTGCTTTTGTAAGCACTGTATATCAGCCATTAATGTGAATGACATCTGTGGCAGCTTGTTCACAACACGTTCTTTCTTCTGTTTTTTTTTTTTTTTTTTTTGTAGTTACAAAACTGTCAGTAGACCAGCACATCTGATACCCTTGCTAGGATTTAAACATGATGACGAGAAATTGGTTTGGTGGTGAAAAAAGGAAAATGTTATTAAATCATAGCTAGATGTAGTACCTATCTGAGATACTGTATGTTGCATATTCTTTAATCCCATATCTAGAAATCTGATATTAAGATTTACTTGGATACCATGAGATGCATTGCTGATTCTTGTTATAGTCCTAACAATTAATTGTTACTCTTACCTGTATATCCTGCAAAAATTAAATTATACTTTGGTGTAGCTTATTACACTTACAGAATGGTTGCATCTCATCTTTGATACTGTGTTGCAAGACAAACTTTTTTAATTGCTGCATGTTCTGATACCATTCAGTGACATGTAAAATTCTGACATTTTTTTTCTGTCATTAAAAAGTGATGTTAAAAAAACAGAGGTGTTAGCTTTCTGCTGTATAGCTTGGAATAGTGCCACATACCTGTTTTTAAACTGAGAATGAGTAACACACCTGAAAAATGTGAACTGAATTGACTTTTTAGGCTCCCCACTAATCTTCAAGTGCCCTCTGTCAGGCTACTGTTTCACGCAAGGAAGCACAGAGCTGAAGACCAATACTATGACAGACAAATATTTTTATAGTCGAATGTGGTGGATGTGTTTAGCTATGCGTTAACATTACTGATCTTTCTTTTCTGACTGTGCTGAAATAAGAACCACTTCTGATTTTTACCATTGTACCATTTTTCTAGTTTGTATGGTTTATGGTTCTTAACCACCTACACTGAAATAGTAACCGAATTGCCAAATTTTCGCCTAGTGTTCTGTGTTTTAACTTTATTGATTTTCAGTTTTTCCAGCTGCACTGAAATAGTAACTACATTCTTCATGTTTTCTATCTTCAGAATGGTTGTTTATTCTGACTATTGGACCTTTCTGCACTAAAGACTAGTGGGCTTCTTCAGTTTTTTATCCATTTTTCCACTTCAGCCTCAGTGAAACCTCTTATAAATATGTTCAAGCAGAAATGAATCCACATATTTGGTATGAGACGCTAAGCAGCTTTTTTTTTCAGCGTTGGTCTGGCCCTTGACATGGGGCAATCATCTTGAGCCATTTGATGTTTTGGCAATAGAGTTAAAAGATTTAAACAGTGACGTCTTCTTCTTTTGGCTGCTCCCATTAGGAGTCGCCACAGCGGATCAACTGCTTCCATTTTTTCTTGTCCTCTGCATCTTGCTCTGTCACACCAACCACCTGCATGTCCTCTCTCACCACATCCATAAACCTTATCTTAGGCCTTCCTCTTTTCCTGTTACCTGGCAGCTTAATCCTTAGCATCTTTTTCCCAATGTACTCTGCATCCCTCCACAGCACATGTCCAAACCAACGTAATCTTGCCTCTCTGGCTTTGTCTCCAAACCTTCCAACCTGGACTGACCCTCTAATATACTTACTCCTAATCCTGTCCATCCTCGTCACACCCAGTGCAAATCTTAACATCTTCAACTGTGTCACGTCAAGCTCTGACTCCTGCCTTTTTGTCAATGCCACTGTCTCCAACCCATATAACATAGCTGGTCTCACTACCCTCTTGTAGACCTTCCCTTGCACTCTTACTGGTACTCGTCTATCACAAATCACTCCTGACACTCTTCTCCACCCACTCCATCCTGCCTGTACTCTCTTCTTCACCTCTCTTCCACACTCACCATTACTCTGAACTGTTGATCCCAAGTATTTAAACTCATCCACCTTCTCCACCTCTACTCCCTGCATCTTCACCATTCTTCTATCCTCCCTCTCATTCACACACATATATTCTGTCTTAGTCCTGCTGACCTTCATTCCTCTTCTCTCTAGAGCATATCTCCACCTCTCCAGGGTCTCCTCCACCTGTTCCCTACTCTCACTACAGATCACAATGTCATCTGCAAACATCATAGTCCACGGGGACTCCTGTCTGATCTTGTCTGTCAACCTGTCTATCACCATTGCAAATAAGAAAGGGCTCAGAGCTGATCCTTGATGTAATCCCACCTCCACCTTAAACGCATCCGTCACTCCCCACCACAACCTCACTGCTGTCATGCTACCCTTGTACATATCCTGTACCACTCTTATATACTTCTCTGACACTCCCAACTTTCTCATACAATACCACAACTCCTCTCTAGGCACCCTGTCATATGCTTTCTCTAAGTCCACAAAGACACAATGCAACTCCTTCTGACCTTCTCTGTACTTCTCCATCAACACTCTCAGAGCAAACACTGCATCTGTAGTGCTCTTTCCTGGTATGAAACCATACTGCTGATCACTAATCATCACCTCCCTTCTTAACCTAGCTTCCACTACTCTTTCCCATAACTTCATGCTGTGACTGATCAGTTTAATCCCTCTGTAGTTACTACAGCTCTGCACATCACCCTTATTCTTAAAAATTGGTACCAAAACACTTTTTCTCCATTCCTCAGGCATCCTCTCACTTTCCAAGGTTTCATTAAACAATCTAGTTAAACACTCCACTGCCATTTCACCTAAACACCTCCATGCTTCCACAGGTATGTCATCTGGACCAAAAGCCTTTCCATTCTTCATCCTAATCATAGCTATCCTTACTTCCTCCTTGCTAATCCACTGCACTTCATGATTCACTATTCGCAAATCATCCAACCTTCTCTCCCTCTCATTCTCTTCATTCATCAGCCCCTCAAAGTACTCTTTGCATCTCCTGAACACACTCTCCTCGCTTGTGAGTATGTTTCCCTCATTATCCTTTATCACCCTTACCTCCTGCACATCTTTACTAGCTCAGTCCCTCTGTCTAGCCAATCGGTAGGGATGCACAAGCCAGTGCATTTCTTTGTGCCGGTCCCAAGCCCGGATAAATGGGGAGGGTTGCGTCAGGAAGGGCATCTGGCATAAAATTTTGCCAAATCATACATGCGGACAAAAGATTTAAACAGTGAATTACAAACCTAAAACTTGATGTTAAAAGTTTGTTTTTTGTTTTTTTTTTTTGAGTGAGATTAAGCTTTATTCCACCCTGAACAATGAAAGCACTTTATTTTGTTTTGTTTTTCAAAATAAGCTTATTTAGGATAGTATATAAAACACACAATGAAGTGACACTGTGTTACATCCCATTGAACAAGTTGAACAAGGGAGGTACTTGTTAACTATACATACAAACTCTGGACTTGCCCTACAGCTGAGTAACGGGGATATTCTGAATAAACTCACCTTAGAAAATAGTATAGATTCCACCACCTACATATAATAATCTTCCAAGTCTGAGGATAACAGTTAATTAGAATTTCAGCAGGGAGCCCTGAATTTGTAGGTGTGTGATTTTCCTTTCATTTTCCTGTTTGAAGAACTTCATTAATATTGTAATGGGTATTTAACATTGTTCTATGATTGTAAGATGCTAGAGAAAAAGGTATGCTTGTAATTGAATGATGAGTGTAGGCCAACTCTTACACTAGACAATGCATTTTTCCATCTGAAGAAGCTTAACATAATGGTCATGAAATAATTATTGTTATGGTTATTTCTTTAATAAAACAGCACAAACAACTTCTTCCAGGATGATACATCATTGAACAACCTTGCTTTTTATTTGAAATAAAAATATTAGAGATAGTTTGTTTAATTTTTCATCTTCTTTCCCTTTTTCTTCAAAGGTAAAGACAATTGTGATAGAACACAAACTACAAATGACTTTCAGGAGGCAAGGGGACCAAGTGTCCTGAAAATTTCAGGTCTAGAAAGAAGTCAAGAGAGCTGTCAAGATAACAGTGAAGACTCTGTACTTGTGCCTCCTGTGCCAAACAGTCCACGGCCACAAAGCCATCCTGTGACACAGTCTTTTTTGGAGCTTCAGGCTAATCCTACATCTCCTGTCCCTATTCAAGTCCAACAAGTAAGGCTACCTGCACAACAAGAGATTCAAACTGCCCAACTAATACAGACATCTGTAGAGGTTCAGGCCCAACCTCATCATCATCCTCAGCCTCATTTACAGACTAATCCTCTGCATCAGCCTCTTTCTCAACCGCAGCCACAGCCTCAACCTCAGCCTCAGTCACAGCCTCAACCTCAGCCTCAGTCACAGCCTCAACCTCAGCCTCATTCTCAGCCTCAGCCTCAGACACAGCCACAGCCACAGCTTCAGTCTCAGCCTCTGCATCTGCCGCTACCTTTGTCTCAGCCTGCACCAAGACTGCAAACACCAGAGCAGGCAGTTCATCAGTGTCTGACTCCAGTTCATTCTCGGCCTCCATCACAAAATCATCCACAGCCTCTGTCAACATTTAGTAGCAGCCGAAGCCTGAGCCTCAACAGCTTAAGGTAATATTGATTAAATTATAACTGAAATTATTAAATTATTCCCTGGTGTTATAACATCTATAGTTAGAATATAATTCTTATTGTAATTAATATTATTATTTGTCCAGGCTGTGCACATCATTTCATTAGTCAGCACTGTAGAAGGTAAAATAGTCAATATGATTTATTTATCTTTACTTACTGAAATATCATGTAAAGCTGTGACTTTCTATATCCAAATCAACATAGAGCTACTGAGAAGAGTATTGTTTTAGAGGGTAACATCACCCCTAACACTTTAACAATGATCAGTGTCATCCCGTACCCTCCTCTGAACAACCTACCAATAGTCACAGCACCTTCCAGAAAATACCCCAGCCATCTGCATCCCATCAGTTATTACAACAACTCCTCAACTCCCTCATCCAATGCCTCATTAGCATGTTTTGTCTAGCCCTGCCAGTCTGTCAGCAATGTGCAGCTACCTCTCTAAAACCTCTTTTACTCTGTGCAACAATCAGAGTCAAATGTGTAATGCTTTTCTCATCTTCTTAGATACTAGATTACCTTCTGTTCCTTGTCTTTTTCTGCCAGTGATTGGTGCATCTGACTTTGATCCACCTAGCCTGTAAGTCATCAGAAACACCCCCTACTCCACCAACTATCTTGGCATTGTCTTGCCTCCCTCTTTCCCCTTCCTGATATAACTGGTATCATCCTGTCAGCCTAAATAAACAGTCATGGCCGATGACTGATCTCCTGCATCTTCACTGGCATGGAAGCAGTTAGCATCCCGCCAGTCAGAGAATTAATGATGTCCCTCCACTCTATATATCAGAAACTATCCGTAATCTTCTTAATGTATATCTGATCCACACATTTATGAGCCTGCGTAGTCCAAGTAAATATTATGGGCATACAGAACTCAATACTCCAGTGGTAGTGAGGCACATAAAGATTTTGTTTAAAAACTACATCTCCTTGTCGTTGCATTAGGTGCACATTTTTTTATTTACTCTGTTGAATGTTCACTGCAGTGCACCTCAAGCTGGACCTCTCCTGCTTCCCCTATATAACCTGCCCAATGATCCTCTGTGCCTCACCATCTGCAGTGATGACCATCTCATTGCATTCAAGAATTCACTTCTCTGATAGAATATCAGTTTAGGTGTCAGTCTAGATTGCTGAAGACCTAGGCTTGAATCCTGTCATTGTAATGTCCTCCACAAATCACATGGTTTCCTTTGTTCTCAACTCACTGATAAAGAGATGTCTCTTGGTATTAACTGATCTACCTAATACAGATAATTATTAATATGACAATTTACATGTTTAATGATGTAGCTAAGAAACTAGCCTTAAATTGTACTCACATGAATCTGATTATAAAGGAAGGGCTGCTGCTGTCCATGGCTTTTGCTTAAAGGCTATGTTAATTCAGTAAGTGTAGGAGTAGACCAAGCATGTCTTTTTTTGTTTTGTTTTATTTATTTATTTGTGCATTGACTTTTGATAACCAGATAGGTAGGGTGATCACCACGCCCTATTTAGTCATGACCATGCCTATAAAGGCAATGGTTTTGTACATCAAATAAGTACAGTAAAATGCAGATTTACAACAAATATTTGAAGTAGAGACATATTTATAATGTATATAGAGAAAGACAACTGCAGACTTACAAACAGTATTTTGAATGTATAAATGCACATAATTTGGCAGTGTCAACTTTATTGAAAAGCGGGTTTACATTATGTATTGATGAATGCTTTATGCTATTCAAGAACACCACACTTGTTAAAAATAGCACAATATTTACAATACATCTTTTGATGTCGAAGCAGCAAGAAAAATAAGATGCATATTGAGGAAGGTAAAAGTCACTGCAGGATGAAAATTGCATATAGTATCAATGTACTGGCAAAGTGCTTGAAGTTATTTCCTTTGTGTACTTAACCATTCTTTGTAGCAGGCACAGATGCATTCCTTATGAAGGTCTCTTTCAACTTCCTTTTGAACATGTGCAAAGTATCTTCTTACCTGATTTCTTTTGGGAGCTGGTTCCAGATGGCAGGTACAAGTTTTGCAAATACCCTTTCACCCATAGCTGTCTTAAATCTGGGTCTTAGTAAGGAAAGGATATATTAGTTTGTATTATTCAGTGCATAGCTATGATATATGATTGGCAGTTTGGATTTTAATGGCTCAAGTTGATTTTAAAGCTCTAGGAGGACAGTGTCAGGGTTGCTGTTTCATTCACTGGTGGCCATTTTACCTTTGGTAAGAATAAACAATAATTAGTTCTCTGTAAGTAAGCAAATCAGTAGATTTTGTTACTTGCTATGTCTATTTTTTTCTGTATTTTGTGCTTGAGAAGACCCTATTCGAGTTTTGGAAATAGTATGTTCCCTGCTATATCTTGGCGGTAGGCTGGCGTAAATAAGTGGGGTATTTTAAAGGACAAATTTAGCTATAACAGTGCTCTATTTATAATAATGTTTGTTAAGGATGGTAATAACATTTATAATAACTGTTTCCATAGGAAGTGAGGGAATGTTCATTACTAAAAAATATATTCAATTTGTCTTTGCTAATTGCTATTTAAAATACTGCACTTTACTGCATGTCGGTGCAACTGTTTCATATGGGAGTTCAAAGTTTATATATCATTCTGAGTATAATGCCAGAAATAGAATTTTCTGTTGTGTGTCACCATAATTCAGGCTTAAATCTTTAAAGAAACAAAATGAAAATTTGAAAGAGAAACAATACCACTAACTGTTACTGAGAACCACTGTTAAGAGTTAACAAGAACTGCATTTTAATCTGCAGTTCATTAAATTACCAACTGTCGGCATTCAGTAATGCCATCTACAGACTTTGGTATGATTGCAGTAAACAAAAAGCTGTGGAAGTCCTAAAAATATGTCAAACTTGAATATACTCAGCATACTAACAAACTGCAAAAGTTTGTAATTTAGGACTTACAAATGTAATACAGAGCTGTTTTATGCACTGTGTTAGATGAATGACACACTTTTATTATCATTACAGTCTGACATAAATGTTTAATTGCAAAGAAAGAAATTCCAAAAGTAGCAGTCTTACAGACATAACATGAATATAAAATTCTTAAACAAGTAAACCAAAGATTGTTGAAATTAGAAACTGCCAGACAAGAAACTTCTAGTGCTGTGGTTTCTCATGAAGCCCTACCAACTGAGGTTTCATTACAGACATGAATAAAGGGGCACTGCTGGTGAAGTTTGCTGATTCAAAGCAGAGCATTCATAGCAGCAGAACCAGCATTTTCCATTTTCTTGCAGATATGGTTGCTTATAAATCAAGTATGAGAAAACTGAGCTGAAGTTATATTGTCATTTGTTAATTATTTGCAATGGTTTGTGTTGTATGCATGCACGTTGTCTTTCATTAATAATTTTTCTTTCTTTCTAACTCACAGTAGTGGGAGCAGCACACCCGTGAAATCCCAAGCCGCACCTGCACCGGTAGTACACCACCCACCAGCTGCAGCGTATCCCCTGTCTTTACCAAGCCATAGTCCTCTGCACAGTTTCTCACCTACTGTACAAACATCTCCACATCCTCACCACCCCAATATGTTTGCACCACCAGCGGCTTTGCCACCCCCTCCTCCACTTACTTCAGGGACACTTCAAGTACCAGGACATCCTGCTGGGAGTTCATATTCAGGTGAGACCTATATCTGTTTATGCAGAAGTTCAAATCCAGAAATGATTGTTTTATAATGCTCCTGTTATTTTGATTTTATTAATTACATGTGGATTTGAAATGGTACTGTTAACCAAATGTAAAAAAAAGGAATTTCTTCAGTATGTTGGCATTCAACATATTTTTCTAATTTTGTTACCAATATTATTTTACACGGGAACATTTTTGTATGTGTCAAGACTAAGTTGCCTGAAAATATGGACTTAATTGAGAATGTGTTGCCGAAAAGTCTTATGTGGCCAAATCATTTTTTCATCTGATAATCCCAGAAGCTCTGTTAGTGAGAGATATCATAATTCATTGTTAAGAGCACAGATCCAGGAAATGAAAGACCTGGGTTTAAAGTAGAAATGTGCTCTCTGAGTGAGCTTTAATCTTTCACTGATTCACCTTACCAAATAACAGTGAGTGCAAGTGCACTTCGTAAAACAGCACGTCACATATTACCCCAATTACCCCAACTCGAAGTACGTTCAGAACTTGGCTGCTGAGGAAAACAAGAAGACACTTTCAAATGTTGCATTTATGAAATTATTTGGATTACTTTGGCCTGACTGGCTGGCAGTGAAGAGAATAAATATTCCATTCTTTAACCGGAGTGTTGTATTTTGTTGCCTAAATGTTGTCCAATGGATACCAGATAGCAGGAAATAGTTGAAAGTGCACTGCAGATTCATTTAGTAATCGCTCACACTGTAGTATTACTGTCTTTGTATGCATAAATGTGCCACTGTATAGGCAGGGAGCAGTATGTAAACTGTTCCTGATGGACCCCGTCATTAGATGAACAATGAGCAATCCATTTAAGGGAGACCACTACAGTCTGTGTAAAGGTCTTGTACAGCTGCAGGCAGACTCTGTGTAGGGGTATAAATGCAAACATGGTAGGAGGGAATAGAGAAAAAAAAAACATTGGCATCTACATCACATATGTGGTACCCACATAATCTAAGCTGACACTTTCACAACGATCCTCTTATGCATGCATCTGGTGTGTAGGACAGCACCAAGTTACTTTGCTGCATTGTGCTGAATGACAGAGCTTTGTCTTATCTCTTAGTGATAGTGCCCTCTACAGGAGAGATTGAAGTAGATAACCAGATTATAGAAAGGTAGCCAGGCCAGCTTTTCTGTCACCTCATAAAACTTACAAAGAATGATTGATACACAGACACACAGACACAGGGAGAAGAGCGAATCTCAAAAATGTCTCTTCTCCTTAAGACTTATATAAAGAAAGAGATAGATATCTACTCAGATGCACACATGTATATATACACACACACACACACACACACACACACACACACACACACACACACACACACACACACACTCACTCACTCATTCACACTTCCACATGTGCACATTTAGTTAGGTGGTGATGCTCAACAAGCCACCAGAGGATATAGTTTTCAGCAACTGACAGCCTGATGTCCATCGTTAGTACTCAAATATGTATGCACATACATATATTTATACATATACAAATATATGTATATATAGATAGATATAGATATATGTAGATAGATATAGATACAGAGTAGATATAGATACATAAGTAGATATAGATACATAGATATAAATATATATATATATATATATATATATATATATATATATATACACACACACACACACACACACACACACACACACACACACACACACACACAATTTAGTTAGGTAGTAATGTTCAACATTTGATATGCTGTCCTTCCTCAGTGTATGGAGTTGGGGGGGGGGGTTCCAATCAGTTACTTGTTCCATGGTGGTAGCCATGGATAAGCTTCAGATGTAAATCGTTTGAGGAAAACTTACAGCTGCTAGTAGTTCATGCTGATATGTGTATGTAAGTGTGTGTCCTTGTTGGCAGCTACTAGATTGTGTATCCTGAATGGTTTTGGTAGGATCCCACTCAAGCTGACAACATTGTAATGTTTCATGGATAACCAATAACATACTACTCGCTAACATTATCGGACGACCATGAGTGAGTCCTGGAAATCAGACTTCCCCACACCACCACAGGGAAGAGAAGGGAAGCATGAAAGCAGTCCAGCTGTAATGGTGGAAATGAATGGACATGGGGCAGGAGGAGAAGTTGAATGATAAAAAAAAAAGGATAATAACAGCTGAGTTATCATTCTTTCAGTTACACTGCATATGTTACATGTTTTTTATTTACATGATCAGTGTGTTTATACTGCATTCTACATATGACTGTTACAGACTTTTCTCTGTTTCTGTGACATCATAGAAAAGCACATTCAGTCACTGATATGTTCATAAAATCATCCAAGGCCAACTTTGAGAGAAAAATCGCTAAAGACACAAAAGACAATCATAAGGCCTTCTTTAGCTATGTTAGAAACCTGGGTGGAAACTCCCAGATATGCTCAGAATTAGTCCAAAATGATACAAAAATCACTGAACCCACAGACATTGCCAACATACTGGCAGACAGGTTCAGTGCAAATTTCTCCCCTCCCTCCCCCCCAAAAGGAGAAATATCTATCCCACCAGAGTCTAGCCTCCCAAACATCTCAGATGCCCAGGTGAGAGCTGCTCTCTCTAAAGCAAAAAACACAGCATCAATGGGACCAGACGGTGTCCCCGGCTGTGTGCTACACAAACTCAATGAGGAACTAAACCCACACATAAGGCTGCTGTTTAATCTTAGCCTTACTACAGGATACGTACCCAAAGAATGGCGTACGGCAACTGTGGTTCCACTCCACAAAAGCGGTGCTTCTACGGACCCTGGAAATTACCACCCCATAAGCTTGACTAGCCTTGTCTGCAAGGCTATGAAGAGGATCATAATGGAACTCATAAATAAAGACATTGGGGACCTACAGACACTGGATCCTACCCAATTTGGCTTTGTCAAGGGCAGATCCTGCCTCTTGAACTTGGTCGACTTTTTTGAAACAGTCACTAAGGCCATTGATGAGGGTAAGGCAGTTCACACAGCCTACCTTGACCTAGCAAAAGCGTTCGACACAATACCCCACTCGGGCATCATAGAAAAGCTCACCAGCTTAGATGTAAACCCATATGTCACAAGATGGGTTGCAAATTGGCTCAAGGACAGAACCCACAGGGTTAGAGTTGCTGGTGCCATGTCAGACTCTAAGCCGGTCACGAGCGGTGTCCCACAGGGCTCAGTCCTGGGCCCCTCTTGTTTGGCATTTATTTTTCTGAAGTGCAGGCAAACATAGGGGGATTGTGGCTGACAAAATTTGCAGATGACTGCAAACTGGGCACCATAATTGACACTCCATCAGACACAGACATCCTCCAGAGAGGTCTCATAGAAATGGATAACTGGTGCCAGAGCCATGGCCTTAAGCTAAATGCCAAAAATGTATAGTCATACCCTTTGGGAAAAACAAGGTAACCCCTAATTACCACATAGGTGGTAATCCATTAAACACGGAAGAAGTTATCAGGGACCTGGGGACCCAAGTTGACAGTAACCTCTCTTTTGACACTCACATTGCCAAAGTGGTTAGGAAGACCTTCTACATTGCCCACCTGATCATGAAGGGATTCACATCCAGATCAGGAGAGGTCATTGTACCCCTGTATTCTTCACTTATCAGACCAATGATTGAGTACAACGCCCCATTCGGAATGTACCTTACCCGACACCTGCAGCAGTTGGAAAGACCCCAAAAGTTCCTCACCAAAAGGATAAAGGGCTCAAACATATGTCATACGCTGCCCGACTGAAGAAACTCCAGCTCTATTCAGTCGCATACCGTCTGCTCAGGGGTGATCTGTGCCTGACATACAAGGCCATGTCCAACCCGGAATTAATGGACATGCTCCACCTCAAAAAATCCAAATCCACCAGAGCCACGAGAGCAAGAGACTTAAACCTCAACACGGATATAAATAGGGCATGCTGGAGGGACAGATTCATCACCCAGAGACTCCCTACACTATGGAACAGAATCCCAGTCCATGTGAGGCAGAGCCCCTCACTGACTCTGTTCAAGAGAAATCTTGACAAGTGGATGGGAGATCGTAGGTTTACCCCGGGAATCATCTCTGTGTCACTGCTGGACAGAGGCACAGCAAACTAATGGGTATAGTATTCTCATCCTAAGGGGTGGTGAAAGCCACACACACTCTGGCTAGGCTTATAAATGCCCTAGGGCAGATAGCCTAGTATGAACCTATGAACCTAAGACTGATGTGTAAAAAAAACACATATTATTATCTTTTTTTCTTCAAAATAAAAGACTCTAGCCTGCTGATTATCCTAATTGCAGAACTGGCATTTGCTGTAACCAGAAAGTGCTTCCTTTTCAGCAGAGTCCTTTATTTTAATGTCTGTTGAGCTTGCTTGACAGAGTGAGAGAGCTGAAAATATTGCATATGTTCATCGTGTTTCACTGTTGCAGTCATTACTCTTGGGTTATCCTGCTGGCAGGCTACCCGCAGTCCGCCTGAATTCCAAAGTCCTGGTCCGGCGTCGGTTTCTGTCGCCTCTTCCCTGATGTCAGTGTGGCAGGGGTATAAAAGATGCAGCCAAAGCCATTTTCTTCAGTCTTTCTTGCCGTACAGTGCCCGAAGCAAAATAGCTTGCTGGTCGGCCGATTCCTGAGATTTTCAAAATCAAATTTCAGATCCGAAGTCTTCATTAAAGCTAAGTACTCCATTGGGGAAACTTTTTTCTTGCTCCAGACCGATGTCAGAAAAAGTTAACAATTGTATTTCTCGTGGGAAGCAAATACCTCATAAGGATTTTCATTTTTACTGTATTCCTTGCCTAGGCCCTGATCACGACGTTGCTAGCTATCGGTTTTGTGCTGGTTTAACCAACGCACTATTAAGGGTCGGTACAATTTTGCCTTTCATTACTTTGGCCGAAGGTTTAATTATATAATGCCGTCGGAACAGCCAATGACCGGAGTTTATAAAAAGTGCAAGGAAAAGGAAAAGGACAGGCATCTGAGGTCCAAAACCAATGATGAGGCCCCCGCTAGGCCAGTCGTCGGTTCTCAGTGAGGAGCTTTCACAGCCCCTGATGCCCGTTACCTGAGAGCCACAGGCCACTTCCGACTCCCATGTGGAGCCGACTAGGCCTCTGGATACTCAAAGTATTGGACTCTCAGAAACTATTCCCTCAGATGGGTCCAGAGCCACTGAGCAGGCATCGGCTTCTGAGGATGTTTTCAGACCTACACAATTATATGTCAAGCCAACCTTAGCTTCAAAGACAAAGACTAAAACAGCTCTAAAGACAAAGAAACAAGTACAGCATTCTCCTGGACAGACTTCCATGCCTAAGAAACAGATGCTTAAAATGGCCAAAGACATAATTACTCTGATCAGGGGTTCCCACCCCCCTACTGATAAGAGGCCTAGGCAAGAGACAGAATATGACTCTTCTGATCAGGTTTCAATTTCCTTTGATTCCTCTTCTGAACAGGGATACTCTTTCCCTCCCTATGAGGATTCTGATGCTGAAGAATCTATTCCTTCAGCCTCTCCTCCTGAGGATTATTCTTTTGGGGAAACCCTGCATACCATGAGGGAGCATTTTCACTGGGAGAGCCAAGATTACTCAGAATCTAAGAAAAGGCTCAGAGACTTTCTTTTACTACCTCAGCACAGACCTCTTGCTATTCCACCTGTTCCAGACATTGTAGATGATTTATTTTCAGAGTCCGGCCTGTCTCCTGACTCTTTACCCCCTGCACCTGGTAAGCCAGACAGATACTACAGGGTTCCAGACTCTCATAAATTTCTATATAAAAACCCTGCTGTGGACCCAGAAACTATATCTCAGGGTCCCAAAGGGGTCAAGGCTTCCACTGCAAAAAACCCTGTCCCCTCTGATAGGGATTCTAGGGCACTGGACAGATGGGGGAAAAAAGTTTACACTTCTGCTACCTTGGCTGTAAGGGCTTTAAATTGTCAGTTTCATATGCTTAAATATCAGCAATACTTAGTGTCACTGCTTAAACAGAAAATGTTGACAAATTCTGAATGTTCTGATAACAAGAAAATGCAGGATTTATTGCATGCAGCCGAACAAGTGGGAAAGCATACTTTGCAATGTGGTTTTGATTCACTGGAGCCTCTTGCAGGGCCGCTGTTACGGGTTCTGTAATTAGAAGGTTGGTTAAAGGAACAGAATCTGCCTGATCATGTTAAAGCAAAATTATTGGATGCTCCATTACAGCATGATACTTTGTTTGGTGTTAAGGCAGAAGAGGTGTTGAAGAAAATGGAGGATAAAGCGATATCCATGCAGACAGTTAAGGATTTCCTACAGGTACAGCCACCCAGATTTAGCAAGAACTGGCCTGTAAAGAATTGGTCCTTTCCAGTGTCAGACAGGCCACAAAGAGGCAGATACAGATGCCCCAAAGGCAGATCTCAGCCCCAAGGCTCATACAGGCCTAAACAATGGGGTGCTTTTACCTCCAAAAGTGGAGAAGACAAATCACAACCATACAGGAAACAGTCCCAGTGACTTTCCTCTGCCAGAACCAAGCACTTATCTTTTGGCAGGCCCCTTAGGGGGAAAACTAGCACTTTTTTCACCAAATTGGCACATGATTACCCCGGACAAATGGGTCTTGAACATAGTGTCTCAGTGCTACAGGTTCCATTTTCACACCCTGCCAAGGGCAAAAGGTATGCCAGACCTGCCACACAATAAATGGGCAGAGGCACAAAAGCAAGTTTCATCCCTCATGGACATGAGGGCCATTCAACAAGTGCCACAACAAGAGCATGGACAAGGATTTTACTCAAGACTTTTCTTGGTGCCCAGAAAGGACAAAGCCTGGAGACGAATACTGGACCTGTCTATACTAAACACATTTCTGGATGTTCCAAAATTCAAAATGTTGAGACTGCAGCAGCTACTGCCCATGCTAGGCAAGAAGGTTTGGCTCATAGCTTTGGACCTAAAAGAAGCATACCTGCATGTCCCAATCAGACAGTCTTGCAGAAGATACCTCAGATTCATAGCTGGCTCAATGCGCTACCAATTCTCTGCACTGCCCTTTGGCTTATCTAATGTGCCCAGGGTCTTCACAAAATGCCTGGCACCAGTAATTGCATTTTGCAGACAAAGAGGAATTCAAATATATCCTTACTTGGACGACTGCCTTATTCAAGCAGAGAACAAAGACATTCTACTAAAGCATCTGGCATTTGTAAAAAGGTTAGTAATTTGCCTAGGGTGCACAGTAAATGAAAAGAAATCAAAACTAGTACCCTCTCAAGAGATAATATTCTTGGGTGCAAGCTTAAATACAACTGCCCAGATGGCTTATCTCATGCCAGACAAACAAAAGCAACTGACTTCTTACTTCAAAATGTTGACAACAAAGACCCAGTTATCTGCAAGGAAAATCCTGCAGGCTTTGGGATTCATGACGTCCTGCATTCTGCTAATTCCATATGCCAGACTGCATATGAGGAAACTACAATGGTATCTAAAAAGTGTTTGGACTCAACATTGCCACAGCCTGGAAACATTAATTACCCTCATTCCCTGCCTGCAACAGGAGTTCTGATGGTGGGCACAGACCTGTCACCACAACAAGGGACAGCCATTCACGTTACCCACAGCCAGGCAGACACTAACAACGGATGCATCAGATTATGCCTGGGGGGCCAACATGGCAGGAAAATGTATTCAGGGCACATGGCCTGCAAGCCAGATGCATCTTCATATCAATCAAAAAGAGATGCTAGCTGTTCAGAATGCCCTGACAGCTTTCAAGGATCTACTTCATCCAGGACAACTACTGATAAAGA
This sequence comes from Protopterus annectens, assembly GCF_019279795.1. NCBI lineage: Eukaryota > Metazoa > Chordata > Ceratodontiformes > Protopteridae > Protopterus > Protopterus annectens. The sequence goes on from NC_056747.1 coordinate 557,411,363, forward strand.
CAGACAATACTACAGTCATGTGGTACATAAACAAGCAGGGAGGCACACATTCCTATCCCCTCTGCAGACAAGCCATGACTTTGTGTGAGACAGCATTGACTTATCAAGTTCACCTGCAAGCACAATTCCTGCCAGGAAAAATAAATACTCTGGCAGACGAACTAAGCAGAAACCTTATGGATCCCCACGAGTGGAAACTGGATCCACAAGTCTTCACCATGATAACAAGAAAGTGGGGATGCTCAGACATAGATCTATTTGCCTCCCCTCACAACTGTCAATTACAGAAATTCTGAACAAGGATTTATCACAAGCAAGCATGGAAAGTGGATGCCCTATTCTTCAGGTGGAAAAACCTAACAGTACATGCTTTTCCTCCACTGCCTCTCCTCCCCAAGGTACTCCTAAAGGTCAGACAAGGAAGCCAAAAATGATACTGAATGCCCCAGACTGGCCACTCCAGCACTGGTACCCAATCCTAAAGAACTTGTCTCAAGGACCAGCCTGGACATTGCCTCAAACTTCTCACTTACTGACCCAACAAAACAATCAGATCCTGCACAGCCAACTCAGGACCTTAAATCTGGCAGCATGGCGGATAATGTAGCCATTCAGAACACTCCTCTTTCAAAAGCTGTTATGGATGTTATCTTGGAGGCCAGGAGGCCCAGTACCAGAAAATCTTATGCAGAAAAATGGAAGAGATTCTGTGCTTGGAACAAGGAATTGACACGTTTGTACCAAATATTCCTCAGATTTTACAATACTTAACTGAGATGCTGGACAAAGGCCTTTCCTTTCCATCAATTAAGATTCATGCCTCTGCCATTTCAGCCCATTACAATATGGAACCACCTATCTTTTCTCATTCTTTAATAAGGCAGTACCTCAGAGGGGCCAAAAACATAAGACCTCCAAGGAGAGCACCAATACCTGCATGGGACCTCAATTATGTCTTGGAAAAACTCACACTGCCTCCTTTTGAGCCAGCCACAACAGCTGATATAAAATTCTTATCCTGGAAAACAGCTCTGCTTCTAGCAATAACTTCTGCAAGACGAGTCTCGGAGTTACAGGCACTCATGGCTGTGGAACCTTTTATCATTTTCCATCCAGACAGGGTTTCTCTGAGGATGAACCTTACATTTATGCCTAAAGTGGTGTCCAGTGTGGCCCTTAACCAAACCATTCACTTGCCTACCTTTTATCCAAACCCACAGAACAAGGGTGAGAGACTTCTGCATTCTTTGGACATACACAGACAGCTATGCTTCTACATGGACAGAACTAAAGCTTTCAGAAAGACTGAGCAACATTTAGTGGCATATGCTGCAGGATCACAAGGAAAGGCTATCTCAAAACAGACTGTTTCAAAATGGATAGGCCATTGCATTCATTTTTGCTACTCACAGCATGGCAAATCAGTGCCTAAGGGCATTAGGCCACATTCTACCAGAGCAGCAGCCACTTCAGCAGCCTTCCTCAGAGGAGTACCAACCAAAGACATCTTAGAGGCTGCAACTTGGAGTTCAGTTCACACTTTTACAAAGCACTACCACTTACCTCTCTACTCCAAATCCAGAGCAGGCTTTGCCACTGCAGTGCTGCAGGGCCTCATAGCCTCTCCTAATCCTATTTAGCCCAGCCATCCATCCTCAGCTTTGGGATTCAACCCAAGAGTAATGACTGCAACAGTGAAACACGATGAACATAGTACAGTTGTGTACCTACCATAAATGTAGATGTTCGAGTGTATTCATTGTTGCAGTCCAGGTTACCCTCCCACCATCCCCCTTTCATTTGCTGGGTCTTATCTGTACTTCTCTATTCTATACAACCTATGTGGTGTATTTGCTTGTAGATGAAGGAAATGTTTACTTTAGTGCATGCATGTTTATTGGCATAATCTATTTAGCCTACCCTTTTGGGGGCACCTGACATCTGGGGCAAAAAAAAAAACTGAAGAAAATGGCGTCAGCTGCATCTTTTATACCCCTGGCGCACTGACGTCAGGGAAGAGGCAACAGCAACCGACGCTGGACCAGGACTTTGGAATTCAGGCCGACTGTGGGTAGCCTGCCAGCAGGATAACCCAAGAGTAATGACTGCAACAGTGAATACACTCGAACATCTACATTTATGGTAGGTACACAACTGTACTTTCTGCCGTTACTGATATAGAGTTAAATACGTTGAATATTAGCATAGTGTGGTGCAATGTGTCCTAAGAATGAGACAGACCTAAAGGTTCATGTACTTTGACTGGAGTATTTTGAGACTGAGGTGTTACAGTGGGGGTTCCATTAACCTGGAGCAATTACTGTAGTTTGAAATCTAATACCAGATGCTTGATAACCAGTATTTTCCCCAGTGTGCTTATTGTTAGCATATCTGTTCCTGGGGAAGGAGACTAATGGATTCAGCCAGATGAAACCACAAATTATCTGTGAAATTAAAACTCCCCATGTCACCCAGTGTCTTTATTCTAATTCAGGAAAGGGTAATAACTTTGCTCTTCTTGCACATCCTAGGGCAACACTGTATGTGCAAATCATTAATATGTTCAGGGACAATGTCTGCAGTTGTTATTGGACTCAGCCTTGTGCTCTGATCAAATGTGTACTGGTTATATTCTACTGTAAAGGGCTGCTGTTTTAAAGGTAAAAAATATTTTCCTTCACTAAGACTTTGGATCTGTAGAAACTTAAGTACTGTTTGTATTACTGATTAGTATAGTATGTCAGTGAACTCTTCCATGATTTGTTCATAATCACAGGACCTTCTTATTGTAGGTTTCAGGTACATAATGGGATGAGTGGCATATGTCTTTCCTTATAATCTCACATATTCATTCAGGAAGTGTCACTGTTTTGGTTATACATTCATTACAGTGCCTCACTGGTTATATGTTGCTTTTCATGTTTTATGTTATTGAATTCAAATGTGCTGTATTGGAAAAATTCTCATTTGCATTCATGTTTTTTTTTCGACTTCAGTCCTTATTCTTCTAATAAATGTATGATGTGTTGTTTGTTATCTCATAAATGGTGTTTATTTTTACTATGCATTTATCATATAAAATCTGTCTGTTTCTTCTTTTGTTTTAGAGCAAGATCTACTCCGACAAGAATTAAATACTCGATTTTTGGCATCACAGAGTGCTGACCGTGGAGCTTCATTGGGACCTCCTCCATACTTGAGAACAGAGTTCCATCAGCACCAACATCAGCACCAGCATACACACCAGCACACGCATCAGCACACGTTTACAGCATTTCCGCATGCCATACCACCTGCTGCAATTATGCCAACGCCAGCACCTCCCATGGTGCGTACCCCAGGCAGAAATGTGAGGATAAGTAGAGCGTAACTCTTCTCTTTTCTAAATTGTGTTTCATGTAAACAACAGCAGGGTAAAGCTATAAATGTTTGTTGAGACAGTCATGAACTTTCTTTTTTCAAGGTCACAAAATGTTTAAGTATTTGACACTGGTATTTTTTATTTTGCATGATTTTTTTTTTTTTTTATTAAGAAACTATTGGGATTAATTCAAGATCACCTGATGTCAAGCTAGCTGCTATGAAAGATACAATTTCCTGTTCACGTTCTCAAAGAGATAATGTGTCCTTGAAGTTTGTTGCATTTAGATGAGGGGTGCATAGCACGGCAACATCTCATATGGGCGGTGTAAGCCCACATGAAAAAAAAAATGCTATCTTCAAATTTGATATTGGCTCATTGTTGGATGATTAGCCAAGTTATAACTTTAATTAGAAGTGTGATGGAATGTATTACCGAGACAGCCCTTATTCATATTACCTAATTGTTTGTTTAGTAGTCCAAATAGAAAATAGCGATGTGTAATGTAACATATTACCAAAATACAGCCATGACTATTTGGGTTTATCACAGCTTGCCCAGATCACTGAATATATATAAGCCTGAAATTGTACAAGTTTTGCTGATGATACAGGATCTGTGGAAATGAATATTTTTATCAGTTGGGAGTCTGTCTGTCACACCATTGTTAGATAAATATTTTCATTTAATTCACGACAACAGTTTTCTGCAGGATACGTATATATTAGAAAAATTTCTCAGCTACAGGCAAATTATAATAATAAATGAACACAGGTAATGAATTTAATTAGACAGATGTTCTGCATAGCTTATGGGCTAATATGTTTGAAAACAGAATTAAGAATAAAAGTCACCTTCAAGATTGGAAATATCTCTGTTAGTTTTCTTTTTATTATCAACATAAATACATCCAGATTTTTTTATAAATTATTGCAATATTTGTTGCTGCTGTATTTAGTAGTCATATGTAACACAACCTGCTTCTTTTCACAGTGTAAATAATATTGAATTTCACTGTGATGTTGTTGACTCTAGTATTTATAGAGCAATCTAACCTAACAATGGAGGGAATTTCAAAAAGATCATTATAACAGAATGTTGTTGTTGTTTGTCTTTTGGCTTTTCCCAGTAAGGGGTCACCACAGCGGAATTCCGGTCCGCTAATTATTGGCAGTAGATTTTTATGAAACTAAAATCCACAGGAACATGAACCAGATAAAAAATCCAACAGCACAATACCAATCCAATGGCAACAATGGAATAGATTCAAATCAAATTTATTGTGGTAAGTGCTTTCAGCTGCGACACCAGCCTTCATCAGACAATGAAATTAAAAAAACAAAAATGCTTATATACTTGTTCTCATCCTAACCAATTATCCAATTACTACAAATAATTGGTTCTTAAAAGGGCATAAATAATGATTCTTCATAAAACATACCAATATACATATATTGGCTGTCTATTATTAGCTTTTAACTTTAAAATACTCTTTATAGATATAAAATCATTGAGACCTGGGGATTGCGTGGCATTAAGATAAACTCGCCACCAATATTCCTTTGTTTCTAACATAACTTTCCAATGTCCTTTTCTAGGAGGTAGAGTAATTTGATCCAACACTATAAATAGAAAATTATGTGTGGGATAATGTACTAAATGTCTATACAATGCATTGTTACTAGAATGTCTATTTATATCATATACATGCTCGTATATACGCTGTTTTAATTTCCTTTCAGTGTTGCCTATACAATAGGCCGAACAATGTACACATAATGCAGCATAGACCACTCGGGATGTATTACAATTATACTTCCCTTTTACCTTTATATGTATTCCACCAATTGAAACTTGTTCAACTTCTAATATATAAGAACAATAGGGACACATATTACATTTTCTCATTTTCCCAATTGTATTATACATAGTGTTAGAACAGGTACTGCACCAATCTTTTAAGTTGTGGTCTCTTTTATAAATAATAGACGGTTGTGCACCTAAGATATTCATTAAATTAACATCACCTTTTATAAAAATCCAACTCTTATTAATTAAAGTTTTTATATCTGCAGAATCTTGAGTATAAGTTGTAATAAAAGATAATTTCACATTATTATTATTATTACTAACTTCAATAGTACCAAAGTCACTTTCATTATGTGTTATACTCAATATTTGTTGCAAAGTTTCATCTGCATCAGACTGCTGTATACTATCTATACTAGTATGTTGCAATAATGGTTTATAAAACCCTATGCTTCTTTTATGTAAAACTTCATGAAAAATGTTATTAACAAAATGTTTAGGATAATCTCTATTTAAAAACATATTCATAACAAAATGACATTCATCAATAAATTCATCAAAAACTGATACCATGCGTGCAGCTCGAACTAGCTGCCCCTTTACAACCGCCTTTTTTATGTGCTGCGGATGATTACTCGTAAAATGCAAATATTTATTGGAATATGTATTCTTCCTAAAAATATTTGCTTTTAAATTATTATGTATAACATCTTTAGATAATAATACATCAAGATAAGAAATACTATGTAATCCAATTTCATGTGTAAAAAACAAAAATTCTGTGGAAGCATTTATAAACTGCATGAACTCATCCACCATTTCCATGGGACCATGCCGTATGAAAAAAAGGTCATCCAAGAACCGATTGTACATATCTATATATTGCATAAACTTGGAAGAAAATAAATATTTTATTTCCCATATTGCCATAATGACATTGGCATATAATGTTCCTATTGGAGAACCCATTGCCACTCCTTTTATTTGTTTAAAATAGTGGCCACCATGGTAAATATAGTTATTAGTTAATACCAATTCCAATAAATGTACCAATGCATTTAATTCATCTTGTGCAATGGGAACAATTTCCGTAAAAAACTCAGTAAACCAATCTAGACCTATTTGATGTGGTATGCAAGTAAAAAGATCTTTTACATCCACTGTTATAAAACAAATGGTATCTACATTATTTAAATATAAATTGTTCAACTTGACCAAAAAATCCCAAGAATCTCAACAAATGTGTTCCAGATGTAAACCAATTATTTGTAGTAATTGGATAACTGGTTAGGAGGAGAACAAGTATATAAGCATTTTTGTTTTTTTAATTTCATTGTCTGATGAAGGCTGGTGTCACAGCCGAAAGCGCTTACCACAATAAATTTGATTTGAATCTATTCCATTGTTGCCGTTGGATTGTTATTGTGCTGTTGGATTTTTATGAAATGCCGAGGTGCCATCTCGACGCCCAACCTTCAACGAAGGCACGCCCATTTACGCATGCATGTCTTTCAAACACTACCCAACTGCGGGGAGGACATGCAGTCTCCACACACTGCGGGGAGGACATGCAGAGTCCATACAAAAGGCACTCCCAAACCCAGCTGAGATTCGAACAGGAGAACTTCTTGCTGTGAGGTAGCAACACTACCGCCGTACCACAGCGGCAATATATCATTATAACAGAATGTACTAAACCCAAAACAAGTGGAACTTAGAAAATATCTTGGCTAAGTACAGATAGTATTAGCCCCAAGTCCTTTATCTAAAGTAGATGAGATAGCCCCAAGTCCTTTATCGAAAGTAGATGAGATAGTCCCAAGTCCTTTATCTAAAGTAGATGAGATAGCCCCAAGTCCTTTATCTAAAGTAGATGAGATAGCCCCAAGTCCTTTATCTAAAGTAGATGAGATAGCCCCAAGTCCTTTATCTAAAGTAGAAGTGATAGCCCCATGTCCTTTATCTAAAGTAGATGAGATAGCCCCAAGTCCTTTATCTAAAGTAGATGAGATAGCCCCAAGTCCTTTATCTAAAGTAGATGAGATAGCCCCGAGTCCTTTATCTAAAGTAGATGAGATAGCCCCGAGTCCTTTATCTAAAGTAGATGAGATAGCCCCGAGTCCTTTATCTAAAGTAGACGAGATAGCCCTGAGTCCTTTATCTAAAGTAGGTAAGATAGCCCGGAGTCCTTTATCTAAAGTAGATGAGATAGCCCCGAGTCCTTTATCTAAAGTAGATGAGATAGCCCCAAGTCCTTTATCTAAAGTAGATGAGATAGCCCCAAGTCTTTTATCTAAAGTAGATGAGATAGCCCCAAGTCCTTTATCTAAAGTAGATGAGATAGCCCCAAGTCCTTTATCTGAAGTAGATGAGATAGCTCCAAGTCCTTTATCTAAAGTAGATGAGATAGCCCCAAGTCCTTTATCTAAAGTAGATGAGATAGCCCCGAGTCCTTTATGTAAAGTAGATGAGATAGCCCTGAGTCCTTTATCTAAAGTAGACATCCTTTATCTAAAGTAGATGAGATAGCCCCACGTCCTTCATCTAAAGTAGATGAGATAGCCCCGAGTCCTTTATCTAAAGTAGACGAGATAGCCCCGAGTCCTTTATCTAAAGTAGATGAGAGAGCCCCGAGCCCTTTATATAAAGTAGATGAGATAGCCTCGAGTCCTTTATCTAAAGTAGATGAGATAGCCTCGAGTCCTTTATCTAAAGTAGATGCGATAGCCCTGAGTCCTTTATCTAAATTAGATGAGATAGCCCCAAGTCCTTTATCTGAAGTAGATGAGATAGCCCCAAGTCCTTTTTTTCTGAAGTAGATGAGATAGCCCCAAGTCCTTTATCTGAAGTAGATGAGATAGCCCCAAGTCCTTTATCTGAAGTAGATGAGATAGCCCCAAGTCCTTTATCTAAAGTAGATGAGATAGCCCCAAGTCCTTTATCTATAAAAGATGAGATAGCCCCAGGTCCTTTATCTAAAGTAGATGAGATAGTTTCAAAGTGAGATATCAGTTTCTTCAGACAAGATCTCCTTTTAACACAGCCAAACTGAGCTCTACAAAAATTAAATTAGCTCACTAATGATGATACTTAAGTTAGAAGTAACATAATTTCTTGGCCCCTGTGGAGCAGACCATTTACTGCTGGGGATTATTCCTGCACCCTTCCCCACCTAATATGAGTCCCTCCCATTGGAGGAGAGTGAGGCATCCCAGTGCAGTGTCATACTCATGCCCATAATTTCTTTATATATATATATATATATATATATATATATATATATATATATATATATATATATATCTTACTCCTTTCCCATCTGCCATGCCTGACATACCCTGACATAATGGAAAAGAATGTGTGCCTGTATATGTCTCCAGTATTTGTATGGAGTTTATCCCTCCAGCATCACCAGTCATGCTGCCATGGTGCTAAGATATCAAGGTGATAGGAATGCCCCCAATAGTGATGCTACAAGTATTCATTTTCACACCTCTTGTATTGTGAGCATTAAGTGACCTTTGTACTTTGTAGCAGAAGGTCCTAGTGAACAGTATTTCCTTTATTTTTTTTAGAATAGGTGGTCTTCAAATACAGACCCCCTTCTTATCAGATAAAATGAATCTTCATATAGGCTTAGCTCACTTACTTAATAAACCATGTTTCCTTAAGTAAATCTAACTTTATGGAGCAAATAAAAATTAAGGAAGACCAAGGCTATATCTGAGGGCAGTAAACATGTAACTATATCCAGATTATAACATTTAGGAGGCATGCTTAATTTACATTTGAATGACAAGTGCCTCACTCCAAACTTTTTAAATATATTTAGTTTGTAAGGAATGATTAGAAAGAGATTTTAATGACTATTTGTTCCCCATCATACAAGCAGAAAAACCTGACTATCACACCTAGCCAGCAGTGGAATGATTGCTGACAAGGACACTTCAAAATCTGACATGGGTGGGTGGTATCGAGTGTCTGACACTGACTTGTCCATCCTGGGGAGGGAAGGATGTCCAGTCTACTGCAGTGCAGATGCCACTAGAGGATGAGTGGACGTGGGTTTGGGATATGTGCTTGGCTAGGCCAAATTACTGAGTACATATTGTAGGCATTATCTTGTTTGAATGTAAGTGTAAACGTGCTTTGGGGATGTTGTATTTTGTTGGTGGAGTAATTCACTGTTTGTAGTGATATGTTTATTCCTCTTTTCTGGTAATAAGTAAAAATCTGCAGAAACTTACATTTAAGGAGATGTGTTAGTGACCAATGCTTTGTAATCATGCTGTGCGTAATGATAATCTGGTAATGTTGTCATCCATGGACAATATAAGATCTAAGAAAATATAATTGCAATTGTAAGTTGTTGTTTGTCTAACTTAAAGAATTATTATGAGTTCATACCTTAATGTGTCAAGATTTAACCATGGTTTTGAAAAGTAGTTAATGCTACTACAAAAATGTGGATTACACTGCCGTTAGACATTGCAGAATTGCCAGACTTGGGCATCACAAAATCACACAGACGAGCAGGATTCAAGCATCCATAAAATGTTCGGTATTAAATCCATTCTTATGACATTTGATCAGGCAGTGTTAATGGTCCTTTTCTTATTACTTTCACCACGATTTGATTCTGCTGTGATTGAAAGGAATGAATAGGCACAAAATGTCTTCTGAGCTTGCTCTAGTTTAGATGGTTGAATTTTTAAATTGTCAAAATTCATATGATCAGGATGATATGATCAGCATTTTAAAAAGTTGTATGTATTTCACTTTTTTCCCACTGTAGTTGGATCTCTGAGTTAGCATATATAATTGTCATGGGGTGTGTGAGGGGTGCAGACCCCCACATAGGACGGAGGTACAGGGAGGCTCACTCCCCCTGCGAAAACACTGTGTCATTTTTTTCAAATTTTCAGCTTTTTAAAATGTCAATCATATGGTCTTGATTATATGAATTTCAACATTTTAAAAATGTGATCATCTGAACTACATATCTTCTGACCTCCCTTTGTCAGATCATCATAAAAATTGGTAACATCTATTTTTCAGACCTAGCAGAGTAAACGTCCACCAACTAAATAGAGCACATAAATAGAAAATACATCCAAGACCAGAAAAATAATATCTGACTTGCTTCCCTGCACTTTTTTATTACTTGTTATTTATTATGTATTATTATACCTTAGCATTTCAGCCATTTATGCATTCGTATGCATCTACTATAAAATGTTAACCAACAGATAACAGTTATTCATCATATTATTAGTTTACTTTTTCTGTAACATTCATAATACATCACTTTTCCTACAACTTTTCTTAAAATGTACAAGAAAATGGTTTGACCCCAATGTGTTTTACCTCAAATCAATATTTATTGTAATGACTTGCAAGCCATAATTATCTGTCTCAGAATAAATGCAATAACATTTTCCTTTGTGTTTTCAGAGTGTCAGATTTCCCCTAAAAAAGGGATGTTTTAGGTCAGTGACTAAAGGGTGTAGGTTGACAAATATATTTAATAATGCATTCAAATCTACAAGCAAGACTATGTTGGACAGAGGCATGTTTCAGCCTAATTATGATTTCATCAGCATTACATAAGTGAAAAACTTAACTGAATTCTGAAGTATTGAACTTAACATGAAGCTTCTGAAGTTATAGACACCTAGGACTGGTTCTTATAACATAAGGCAAGAAAGCAGTGTTCAATGAAAACTCCAGCCAGAACACTAAAAGGGAACACTGGACAGAAATGTTATCACTTCATTCCTTATGTGTTCCTTATATGTTGGCAAGGCAAAATTCATCAAGGTAGTTCAAAGCAGTTGACAGAATTACAACCAAAGCAACTGGCATCTTAAAAACACTTATTTAAACACCATAAAGCCAGAAAAAAAAAAAAAAACTTTTGTCTGTAACTATTGGGACTTCATCAGAGTTTGAAACAAAGTAGCACACATTCTTTAAAAAAATAAAAAACATCAACCAATCAAAATCACTGTATTGTAACAGAATTAACCCCATTGGTGAAGCCACTGGGAAAATTGAAGAGCTACAAGCTTACACCCTTTATAAAGCCATTCTCTGTTTTTGTCAGACATTGACCTGAATGTCGCTATCTTGAATAGTAAATCACAGCTATAAAGTAGCAAAACATTAATAATTATAAATAATAAATAAATCAATGAATAATAAAAATCATTATCATAAAACTAACCTCTGTGAATGTCGCTGTGTGGCATACCCTTTTAGCATTCTGGCCGAAGTCTTTTTTTGATTACTGGGCTACGTGTTTCTGTGGTGCTCTTGTTTAAAAAAGCAGTGTTCCCATAACAGAAGAATATACAGCCCATCCATAAATACCCTAATTATTTTGTGTATGTTGTACAATATCTTAAGAAAGGTTTACAAATGAATCTTTGTTGTATTTCTCCTGGTCCTTTTGAATGGATTATATATGTATCTAAGTCTGGCAGTTGGCTATGAGGGTTAAGGTTGTGAGCTGTAGTTCTTATGGTACTGAGTTTGATTCCCTCAGCTCTCATTTGTCTACTGTGTGACCTTGAGCAAGTCACTTAACCTGACAGTTTGCACCTAGCAAGGGACTGTGTTTATAGTGGGCCTGCCTACCATCATCATCATCATCATCTACGATGGAATTTATGCTTTGTTGCTGTTAAGACAAATAGGAATAATAAAAGGTATCCAATTCTATAAAATTACATTTGACAATGAAGAATAACAAGATATTCCATTTTTTTTAGAAAATTGTATAGAATAAATCAATCAGTAATATGTACCATTGCATTTGAACTAGAGCCTAGTTATTCTGTATAACACACAAGGAAAATTATTTAACCTCTTTCCTACAACTCAGCATGAATTCAGCTTACTTCTAATTCAATCAAGGAAAAAAATCATATACTTAACTATTGATGTGATTTCTTTACAGTTTGAGAAGTATCCCACCAAGGTTGATCCCTTCTATCGACACAGTGTGAGTTTTTTTATTACATTACACAATGTGTGTGTGTGTGTGTGTGTGTGTGTGTGTGTGTGTGTGTGTGTGTGTGTGTGTGTGTGTGTGTGTGTGTGTGTGTGTGTATGTTTTATGTATATATATGTGCTGCTTTGCTGCCATGGACTTTGTCAGTCTAACAAAAACCTAGTGCTTTCACCAGTGTACATACCTCTCAGCACTGTACTGATGCAGTGGAGAAACATCATCCATTGTTTTAATACTGGTTTAATACATGTTATATGTGAAATTTTAATTTGTTTGAAGAAAATCGTGAGTTTGAAAGAATGTATTGGGAATCCATCTAGCCATGCTTTGACTTTGGTTCTGTCTGTAGAAGACAGGAAACATTGTAGATGACTAGTCTTTCTTATTGTAAGAGATGGAACTCTGGCTTATGTTTTAAGCTGATGTCATTTTTCACTGTCTGTGTTTATAGAACATAGAGATTCCTTTTGAATAATCACATTAACTCACATATTGAAGACAATGTATTTAATAACATCAGGGTGTTATAGCACAGAGTGTGTGTAAGCTGAGAGGCATGTTGCCAAAAGAATCACATTCAACATACAGTTTTCTTGCAGCAGAAATTTTATCAAAACAGTCAAAATTATAGATTACTTTTGAATAATCATAGTAACTCACATATTGAAGAAAATGTATTTAATAACACCAAGGTGTTATAGCACAGAGTGTGTGTAAGCTGAGAGGCATATTTCTGAGAGAATCACATTCAACGTGCAATTTTCTTGCAGCAGAATTTTAAACAAAACAATCAAAAAATTTTGTGAGGACTCAGTATCCATTTTTTATTACAAAGCTTCATTATTTGGGAAGTTGTTAGCCAAGGAAACTGAAAAAAAAACATAACCACATATATCAGACATTGCATAGCATCATGAGGAATATATACATATCCCCATAAAGTAATGTAGACTGCTTCAGGTTTAAGCAATATTACATTGCCAAAGTGTCCCTCAGTGAATCTTACAAATTCCAAGACCATGTACATTTGTTTTACCCACATCTGGCATTACTAGTGCGCAATGGTCAAGTGTTAACCCAGTATATAGACAGTGCAGGTAGACATGGTGGACATCACAGAAAAACCCCGCAAAGCCACACAGTTTCTTTCTGCCTGGTGTCCCTTCCATTGTTTCCCATTAGCTGTATTTGCTCAATTAGTTCCAGTAACTTTTTCTAGGGGTCATGGGAAGGCTAAAGCAGATTTATGTGAGTCTCCATTATTAGGCTGTTTTTCATATGTCTACAGAACCAGTGGCTACAGCTACTGGCTCTATTCTGCACCACAGTAACCACCAATCAGTTTAATTATTCAAACTAAGATGTAACTCTCCAGTTCCCACACACACACATACCCCTGTTTAACTCCAATTGCAATGAGTTGTTTGAACTACCAGTCAGTATGAATGCTTTAACAGATTGCTGTCTCTAATTCCCTCTCCTTAACTTTAATCATAATGAGTAACCAGTTAAACATAATACCTTCACTACCACCAGCCATTGAGCTCTTACGTACCTTCACCTAGTTATCAAGCTACAGCCTACAGACTATAAATAAAGCTGTAGGCCTGCTTGAAAAGCTAGATCTGAGGAAGTCTGTCTCATTGAGTGAAAGTGTTTATGTGGAATTGTGAATTTAACCATTTCTGCTTTTCAATTTCTGGATATATAGACAAGTAAAACAGTTGATGTGAAGATTACAAAGGTAGCCATTTGCTCAATATAAGCTTTCCTTAATAATAATAATATATATATATATATATATACACACACTCACACACACACACACACACACACACACACACATCTTCTTCTTCTTTCAGCTTTTCCCGGTCAGGGGTCGCCACAGCAGATCATCTGTCCACTCATGATTGGCAGTGGAGTTTTACGGTGTCAAGTTGCCAGCCTGATGCCCAACCTTCAACAGAAGGCACACACATGCACACACTCACACCTAGGGCCAATTTAGAGTGTCCAATCCACCTACTGCATGTCTTTGGGATGTGGGTGGAAACCAGAGCGCCCGGAGGAAACCCACGCGACCACAGGGAGGACATGCAGACTCCACACAGAAAGCACCCCAGCCAAGAATTGAACCAGAGAACCTCTTGATGTGAGGCGGCAACGCTAACCACTGCACCACCGTGGCCACCCATATACATACATGTGTATATATATATATATATATATATATATATATATATATATATATGTATGTAGATATATATATATATATATATATATATATATATATATATATATATATACACACACACACACACACACACACACACACATGTATGTATGCATTAGTTATTACCATTAAGTTATAGAATGGCCTGTCCATCTCCGATTCATATAGGTAAGTCAGTCGTGTTTTGCCAGTCATTCCATTGGCTTTTAGCATTGCCTTCAATACTGGTCAGTTTCAGGAAAGTTTGTCTATCTGCATGACTCTGCTATGGGTACATTTGTCATATGCAGAACTTTTGCTAGATGTTCTGTTACCAGGTGCGACTCCCTGATCTGTCAGTATTCCTCATCCCCCAGTAATAATCCTGTGAAGACAAATGTTCTTCTCCTCTTTGCCAAGGAGTAAAATTAAGTAAGTAAAAAGGTATTCTGACATCATAGAGCTCATTAGGAAAAATGGTTATTCTTACTTCTTGCTAAAAATATAACAAGTGGCTGTTTACATTCATTCCACATGTGGAGCACAGAGGGGAAAAAAGGCTCTTCTTTTAGTAATTGTAGAAAAGCATATATAACAAGCAGTGTGCCATGTTTGTTTCATACATGGAGTGCTGAAGCCACATAGCACTTCAAGCTTTTCAGCCCTGACAGCAGGCACTATACAGACATTTGAATGTCAGTGTTGCACTACCCCGACTACCAT
>NC_056747.1:557431482-557486482 GCF_019279795.1 Protopterus annectens
AGCAGGTCTAAGATCGTCCTTTCCTGATTAGCAGGTCTGAGATCGTCCTTTCATGATTAGCAGGTTGAACATTTGTGATATTCAGGCTAAGTGCCAGGTAAAATGTCTAGCAGATTATTTTGCCAAGACATTTGAACTGTGGAGTACCCTGACAGAGTGTCTCAGCTGTTCCATCAGAGAGATCAGGATGTTAAAACAAATGTGCCTTTGCAAAGTGTTTATTCATCAAATTATTAAAATGGCAACTTGCTAGAAGGCAGTTGGATATTTTAGTAACAGAGTGTTATCAACAATAGTGTATGTATGCAGTAATACAGGACTTTGTGATGCACCATACTGCATGCTAAAGTTATTGTGTGATAGTTTAAGCTACGGCTACATAATATCATGAACAAATGCAGGAAAACCAAAGAGTCTGCAATGCTGTCTATAAGGCATATATGACTCATTTTATAGGGAAGCACTAATAGATGGGTGCCCATTGGAAATATGAGGAGGATAGGCGTAACACTTGGAACGCTAAGAATTTAAGTGTGATGCAGTGTAGGGGGGGAGGGCATTTACTAACTTTAAAACTGTTGTACATCTGACTATTTCCCCTTCTCCAAAGTACATTTTTATCAGAGTTAGTATAATAAGTATCCTGGCTGTAATGAGTACAACCCCATATAATGGGGGTAGTCAGGGCAGAAATGTTTTAAGGGTGCTGCAGCAGCAGCAGTGAAAATTTGGAATTTGCTGGAGTTTTTTTTCTTGGATTCATGGTTTAATTTTCATAGAGTTGGAACTTGCACTATCACTTCCCATTAAACTTCCAGTAGACATTGCTATTAGGTGCTAGGAGTCCTCCAACATTCGACAATAATGTAATTATTTTGTTGCCTGGCACTTCTCATATGGAATACCAAAATTACTACATTAGTAACAGCTGTCCCTGTCATGTTGTCAGATGTTCTTAACCAACAGGTGGCTTAGCTGTCAGCGAGTTGGGTGTTACAGCTCTCAACACACATTGTGGAACAGAGAAGATAAACTAGTTATCTCCAAAGGAATTTCTCAGATACTTGAAGGTTCAGATCAGTGTTGTGGGACTCAAAACACTGCTGTAGTAGAACTGAGTGGTTAGGAAGAGTAACAGACTGACAGGAGACCAGACAAACAGAGTTTAGGAGAACTGTTGTAGGCCTTTGCATCTTAATACTGATTGGAGGAGGAGGACCACCTTGGCAGCAAGGCTGCCAATGCAGTATATTGTTACAGTATGCAGAATGCAATGTATCTGATGCCACTTGCTTGTACATCAGAAGGTACATTGAGGAAGGACAGTAGTATGAATGCAATGTTTGCCTTCGAATACAGTAAAATGTAACTGAACTGGACAGACATGGATGCTAAGCCTTTGCACATGTAGGGCTGCTTGCAATATGCACCTTGAACTGATACTGTATTATGTCTTCAGCTGTTACACTACCAGGATTGTAGATGAATGCCCTGTACCTTAAATCTTGTGGGTCACAATGTTCAACATGGTATCTTACCTTATCTTCTTTGCAATTTCCATCTAGATGATTCCATTTTTTAAATCTTTCACACAACAGTATGCGGCATTAATTAGAATACTATACTCATTTAAGGAATATGTCTTTAATAGCTAATAAAAAGTATTAGATCCAGTCAGTGGTTCTTCCTCCAGAATGAAATGATTCAGCTTGCATTACGTTTTCCTGTGCAGCTAAATATAACTCTTTGGGTTTACATTTACTGATAATCCTCTTAATTATTTCACCTGTGTGAAAACTTCTGATGTGCATTCAGCGGAGGTTACGTCATGATTTTTTAGCAGTTTAAAGAATTTCTTTCAGTTGTATATTCCATCAGGTCAGAAACTGCAAAACCTATAACCAGCAATCTTCAGTCATCAGTTGTGATCCCATAAACTAATCATACCAGACTCCATAGGACCCTTCTCCAATTTCCATCTACTTTGTGTTAACTTTCCTCCAGAACTCTTGACTCTTCACTTCTTACAGAGCTAGAATGCTTGTGCTAAATTAAAACTTGATTATTAATGGGAACATGCAGAACATCCTCATACTGTGTCACATATCAAATGGTCATATTATTTTCAACAGCAAATGAAAGTTCATATAAAAAGCCATTGCAAAACTCCTAGACATAATGAATACTTCAGGATCCTATTTTATTGTATGTTCCCAAGAAATGTAATGCATTTAGCTACAAAGGAATGATGCTGCTGCTGAAATCAAAATGAAGATAGAAACTTTACATTTTCATGGTACAGGCTATGTAGATTCCAGATACATAGTTACTGTCATAGCAAAGGTACAGAGCAATATTTGATAACATATTCACACCAGATATATATACTTGACTTTAACAGATGGATCTCTAGGGCTTTAGCTGCTGTTTCCATGTGTTTGTTTGGTGCAGGGTTATCACTTCTATAGATATTATCAACTGATTTTCACACAAGTACTGGAATTATTTTATGTGTGTGTGTATGTGTGTCTCTGTATTCTTCTTCTTTTTTTTTTTTTAATTATGCTGAACTGGGATTATATTATTTTGTTTCTGCAAATGAACAATATGCCTTCTATTGTTTTTCTTCTTTTGGCTTTTCCCGGTTAGGGGTCGCCACAGTGGAACTCCGGTCCGCTAATGATTGGCAGTAGATTTTTACGGTGCCGAGGTGCCGAGAATCGAACAGGAGAACCTCTTGCTGGGAGGTGACAATGCTACCGGTGCACCACCATGGCTTACAAAAAAAAATATGCCTTCTATTAAAAATATGTAAAACTCGAAACACACACCACGACCAACCTGGAAAATGAACCCTTTTATTAAACAAGAAGAGTCAAAGCGCTTTTCGGCTTACAATAGTTAGCCTTCCTCAGAACAATTATACAACTGTTTGTACATACATTTTAAAGTAAAAAAGGTGCAAAAATCAGAGTAATTAAAGCCTCATTAAACAATTAAATTAAAAACAATTTTACATTTAAAGAGCACAGACAGCATAAGTTGCAGGTAGACTCAAAACACATCTATTCATACTCTAAATTAAAATAAATAACTTACTTATAAATAATTTAGTTAAAAAAGTTTTTGGTAAATAGTACTTATAAATTTAAACAAAAAATGGTTGATTTTATATATGTTCTAGTGGTGTAATAATATTGCACTAGTATTAAAAATTATCTCGCCAAGCTTTTTAATTTTAAAAGGACACCTATAAAAAGCGCATCATTAAGTCCAGGGAATCTACTAGCATCTAATCTAGTTTGCCATTTCAGTTCTAGTTCTAATAATTTAAGAGAATGTGGGCCACCCCTAACGTTACATTCTAGCTTGTCAATAACAATAAATTTAAATGAATGATCATTATGGGAAATAATATGCTTGGCTAGTGCATTGTCAGCCTTCTTGTGGGAAATGGCATTTCTATTAAAAATATAAAAGCATGTGACTAAAATGTGAGCTAGAAATGGTTTACTATCAAAATGTTGAAATTCACATGGTTGATGGTCATAACGTTGAACGTCATTACACTGAACATTCAAAATACTGAAAAAAAATGTTGAAGTTTAAATGGTCAAAAAACACCTGCAGTGCTGACAGTAGTGTTTTTGCAGGAGGGCTGTCCCCCACACCCCCTGCTACTTATATATTACAACTTCGAGATCGCACAATAGTGCTGACAAGGGTAAATCCTTGCCGTGTTGTCTACATAATGTCGACAGGTAATTTGTAGACCAAATGAACTACTTAATATGCATGTATCGACCATATGGGTTGATCAAATGAATGTTAGACCATATGAATTTCAACATTTTGAGAGTAAACTACTAAAAACATTTGCCTCAACAGTGTTAAGTCCTGCTAAAAAAAGAGGATATGAATTTTTCTCAAGTCATTAGCTGTGATGTTCTCTAACCAAAATAAATTAATAAGTAACATTTATTTAATCTTATTAAATTTTATAGCTTTGATATATTTTTTTTATTTTGTAGTATTACTTATGTGTCTTCATAAAGTAATCATGCCACTGATTTAAGAAAATGACTGAATGCTTTGGAGTTTTGTCCCAACTGCAAAAATGTTATATGCAGGGCATCAGAAAGAACTCCACTACCAGTGGCAAAGAGCTGTGGCCAAAGAGGATTGTTTCTGTAACTGTGGAAAATGCAGTTCAGAGACATGTTAGATGCAATGAGCACAGACCTCATTATCATCTAATTTACATGTCTGTGAATTATCAGTAATTGTCATTTATGCAAATCAGCACTTTCTTGCATTGCTCTCCTCTGGTGGTCGATGCATCACTTTTGCACAGCCCCCCCACACACACACACAAACACACGATCATACTAACATCAGATATCAGACAGCCTTCCCATGATGCTGCATCATTTCATGGTACAGCAGTGCTGTAGGCCTGTTTTGAATTGGAAATGGTTACCACAAGGGTTAAATTGAGCTTACCATAAGGGTTAAATTGAGCCTATCCCTTACTGTAAGTTTTCTGAATTCCATCCACAGGCTCTTCTTTAGTTTTCTGCTATATTTCTGAAAGTGAAAATATTCTAGCCTCATATAAGCCTGTCTGCAACAAAAAACTCTAATCCTTAATTTTTCCATATTTCATAGTAAAAATATATGCAGTGTTAAATGCTTCTATTTATCTGTCTATATATGTATGTATGTATCTGTCTGTCTGTCTATCTATCTGTCTATCCGTAACAACGTTTTGTGGTGTTCTGACCATGGCATACTATCTAAACCTTTAGGCAACAGCTGATGAAGTTTAAGACTACAGCATATAGTGCTAAACATCAGCCCATCTGTGAAACAATTCAATAAATGTTTCTTTTGATGACCTATACAGTAAATATGCATCTGATGTCTTGCATCCCCTGTGCTCTTACATCTTAATTATTTCAGCACCAGTGCCACATTAAGCTGGAGAAAATAAGCTACATATTTTAGTAATACCATTTCATTTATTTTCTATGACTTTCTATGTCTGCCTCTTGGCAAAAGTAGCCTTTATTTTGTTTTATTCAGTGAAATGGATACTGCTGTCTTCGTATTCTGCATGTAGCCCATACCCTTAACATTGCTTGATGGCCTCATTGTCAGGTAATACGGAAGTTGTAATGATATTTTTCTTTTTTTACGTCTAAGCATTCTCAGGGCCATTGTGAACTTTGACATCATCTTTGTCTGCAAGCTTTTTTCCTTACTTCTTTGTGGTTTTTGCAGTTTTACCTACCCATTTAGCATATTTAAGCACACTGCAGATCTGTTAACATGTCGTAATAACCTAATTAATTTATTAGCCTACATCAGAAATGTTAACAGAGCAAAATGACTTATTAATCATTCTGATATCATCTTTCTTGAAGTGATGCAGTGGGTGTAGTTTACTTACAGACTGCATTTTTAAACAGTTGGTCATAAGTTAGTGTGAACACCTTCATTTCGTTTGCATACTGCAGGTGAAAAATGACTATTCATATTTCTATATAACAGACACTATTGACAGCAAATTGCATCAGAAGTATTAGCTCAGTCCACTATGTGTGGATATAGAATACAGGGAAACCTTTGCATTTGCGAATGACATTAAAGCGTGTAAACCTAGGAAGATCCTGACTTTTTGTCCTTACAATATACACTATTGCCCTGTTTTGGCAAATCAAAATTACATGTCAAAGCTAGTGTACAGAGTAGAGGAGCAGTTTAAGATTTTCCATATTTATTCACTTTCACTTGCTTTATTCATCCCATTTAGGATGGGATACAAGGGAGCTATAGCAGATTCCTGCAAACAATCAACATTGGGTGGAGAAAAATGTTTTGATAGGATACCAGTTTTTTGTAGGATATGCACACACACACATGCACACACATAAATGAGACGTTCACTTACATGCGTACTATACTATTAACTATGGCCATTTTAGAGGATCACAGTCTGACTTTTCAACATGTATCTGAGATGTAAGAGGAAAGCCCAGTGTGGACATAAGAAACACATGCAAACTGTACACAGAAAAACAGTGACCAAGTCATAGAACTAGACTGTGTGCAGCTGGTTTCTACAGGCTGTGCTACAACTGTAAGAAACTTTTATGGTTTCCTCATGTTATGGTAGCTGGTATGCCTCCAGACTGTATAGAACTAGACTGTGTGCAGCTGGTTTCTACAGGCTGTACTACAACTGTAAGAAACTTCTATGGTTTCCTCATGTTATGGTAGCTGGTATGCCTCCAGACTGTATGTCCAGTGCAGCTGAAGAACACGCATTCATGAAAGAAAAGTAAACAGCTTCATGCAGAATGTTTATGGAATTATAAGTGTCACATTGTTAGAGTCACATAGAGTTTAACTGCTGAAAAATGTATAACAGTGTGCTGGTGCCTTCATTTACAAAAGACATGTATCAGTAGCAATCCCTTTCAGGTTGAAGTTCATATATGTGGACTATTTACCTGCATTTTACCCATCGTTGCTGCATATACAGTGTATAACTATATTCCTGTTTTTTTTCTGTTTTCTCCCGTCTTCATTTTTTTTTATTACTTGCAGACATCCAATCCTATTGATGTAGCAGCCAGACCTGGGGCTGTTCCACATACCCTACTACAGAAGGATCCACGGGTAAGTAGAGTGCAATGTTCTGCCCTTGTAATTTGTCATACCATTTATTATTTAAGAATTTTCAGCAACAGTGAGAAGCACTTTTCATTTTATTGTTTTTGTTTCTTTACGTAGTTTACGTGCTTGGATTGTTGATTCCTACTTTGCATCTAGATCTGTTGTATTGAAAGTAATCAGCTGATGTGCATATACTGGGTTGTGTGAATAATCTCTCGGATAAATATTTGTCATCGTTTCAGTTAATATACCTGTGTACCATGTGTAGCTGTGGGTTATGCAGCAATTTATTAATGCTTAGTAACGTTTGCTCATGAGGCTACAAAAACAATTGCATGACCTTAGATGAGCATGTCAGAGCAGGTTTAACAAAATCAGCTTTAGTTCTTTAAGCCCTTCCTTGCTGCAAGCATTGGTGAAGCTGCTGTTAAGACTTACATCCACACCTTTTCTAAACATTAAAAACTGGATGCCTACTGTACAAGTTCATCTGGTTTAGACACTATGGTATATTTGTTGCAGCCTTTCATCCATGCCGATGTCAGGACCTCTACACTGGTTTGTGCCGTCATTTCATACTGTGAATGCATTGCAACAATTATCCTTCTATTTAAACATTTATGGTTACAGTGAGTACTCTCATAAATCTGTTCTTTATTATGGAAAAGCTCTTAAAAGAAATTATGGTCATTTTCATATGGTTTGAAATTCAACCCCACATTATCGATTTAATGCATCTGTGAAACAGCCTTACCCTAATGCACAGCTTCAACATCCTCCTTACTTGTAAGTTACAGAGAGCTTTAGTGTGTTAGCTGTCTTGTATGCAGTAAAAACTAGCATCAGATTTCTTCAGGTGCTGTGACCGTTTCATCTAATAGAAAGGGACTATCTCTTGTAGCTTTTAAAAAATCCCTCACAGAATTCTGCCTTATTATGCAGTTACATAGCTATATAGAGGAAGACCCTTTAAATCCAAGATAGAGCTGATCCCTCTTTTTAAGATTGGTAAATGTTCTCATACCAGGTTATTTGTAGTTGCCAAAACAGTTGATCCCTGCATCCTAGTTATCAAAGAAAAAAAAAAAGAAATTTTCCATGATTAACAGCAGGACTTAGGGAATATTAAAATTCATACAGAGACTAGCAGTCAGACATCTATACCAGACATCACTGAAGTAATGTCAAGGCTGTTCTGAAACCTGGAGCACCTCCTGCCATGTCCCTGTCTTCTGATGTATGTCAGTGTCTGTTCATCCATTATGGGGGTGAAGCTCATACTGTTCCAGAATCACATATGCTGTTGCAGGTACACTTTAATTTAAGAAGTGCTGTATTAGGTTTATTTTAAATTTATTGTCATACCTTTGTTAACAAGGTAAGCCAAACATACACAAGTGACCCTTTCTAGGAACCACCTGGGAATACTGTCTGGTTAACTGAGACAGTACACAAATGAAGGTGGATGTAATCAATCTTGTATCCCTGGCAAGAGGAATCAACTTGTTAACAATTCAGAGCATTAATCCTCTGTGTTAATTGCCGGAGCATTGTTTCTTGCCTCTCTAGATCACATTACCAAACGTCTAAAGGGTGTATGAACTGAAAAGGAGTTATCTGTCAAGCATGCAAGTGGATACATGAGTGGAACAGAGGTATTATTAATTTAGAGATAGAGAACGGTTACACTAGACAACACGTAATGAGATGACATGTCGAAATATGCAACTCATCTGCTTTAGAATCTGAATCGTTCAGGTTAAAATGTACCTCATCTGTTTCAAAGTCCAAGGAGGATAGAGAGGATAATATGAGGATCGCCATTCTGGTAACAAATGTGCAGCTACCCTGCAGTTAGTTGTGCATGTTAAGAAGGGGTTGGCATTTTCATCAATATGCAGGATGAAGTCATTGTTACTGGCCTACCACTGTAGAAGAATATGAAAAATAGAACTAGCAAATGAGAGCCTGTGTTCTGACTTCATGATGCTGTGCAAGAAAACATTGTGTATATATGATGTGCGTGTGCATGTCCACATGTGTTTGTATGTTGCACGTGTGTAAACATATTCACTAGTTCTATCAAGGGCAAGGAAAGTCCATTCATTTAATGAAGACAGGGTTCTACCACTGATGGTGGGCACATTTTCAAAGCTCAGATGGCATGAATGTATACCTAGTGAGAGGAACAGGTATGAAATTTACACATCCTTTGGCTGACCAGATCATTAGTGCACTGATGTAAAACATGGATTCATTAAATAGAGACATACATGTAGAATGTCTCAGTATTCACAGTCTTAGTCATCCTGTCTCATATAGAGACCATTCTTTGGAAAAAGCTTGTTGTTCTAAAGAAATGCAGGTAATTAAAGACATGCCCAGTCACAGTGTAGACATCATCCGCTGTTTGTAAATGCATAGAAAGAGGGAGGTTTGTTCACTGCAAACGATTGAAACAATTAAGATGAATAACATTTTACTGAACAGAATTTCTTAACTGTATCCTTTCATTACCGAAGAAATAGCTGGAGGCGGTGGGAGGAGACAGACGTAAATATTACCCACTGTGAAATCAAGCCATCAGGGGGTGTTATGTTACGTTGCCAAGTTCTTCCGGTAACAGACGAATTCAGGAAGGATGACTGAATGAATTGCTTTTTGCTTTTTGTCATAATCATATGATGTAGAATGTGTGAAAGCCTGTGTGCAACAAATGGCGCTGTGTTCTTTGATAAGGTTAGCAAACAGTATACAGATGCCAAGAAGGGCAGGCATACATGGCATGATTTATGAATTTCAAGTCAAACCTTTCATTCCATACAGAGCGAGATAATGTTCTCAGTGATGATGAACCGAAGTACTGTGCAAAGAACTGCAGCTGAAAACTGGCTGGTTGGCAACAAACAGAGCAATTGCAAAACTTGAGTTCTGTGTCAGCAGTAGAGTCAGCAAAGTCATACAGTGGTAGATGCTTATATTAATATTGTTTAATCTAGTTCTGAGAATAAAGTTATCTTCTGACAAATCATGTCAATGTTTGTGGGAGTGTACACATGGCAAAGTGATAAAAATGTTGATATGACAAATATGGACCTGTATTTCTAGATTTGTTAGCTTGCACAGTATGCAAATAAATGCAGCAGTATACACATTGATGTATTCAAGGAGTGGCTGTATTTACAGTGCAGGAGAAGATGGTCATGAATTCATGTAAAGGTATCTAGTGGGAAAATAAATCTTAAATCTTCTAATTCACTCCATTATGCAGACAGCATTATAGGAAATCCTTACTCTCCACCTACATGTGTCCATCTAGCCAAAACGCACCTAAGCTTTCTCGGGTTTTACAGTTCATTACCAAGTTGGGGCAACTATTCTACAGATGTACTGCCTTCCCAGTGAAGACAAGCTTCTTTGCACAAATATTTGCCTACCACCACCACTTTCCATCTGTCAGCTGTGATTGCTTTTTGGTCCTGTCTTCAGTGATTATTATTGACCAGAACTAACCCACAAAGACATTAAACAGACAACAAACCCATACAAAAGATTGGACTGCATTGTTAGATGAATCATCAGTAAGTGACAGGACCCAATTTTGTTGTTATGCAAATCCTTTTCAAAGCTGCAAATGGTGCTTGCAACTTGATTCATACATGAGCTTTCAGAAGTAGTGTCCAGAGGAACAAAACTGTTTATATTTCAGAAGGGTAGTGTGTCCACACAGGTTTCACAGTGCAAGTTATTCACTTAGCTACAGTAGTTTGTTTGTTTGTCTTTCGGCTATTCCCGGTTAGGGGTCGCCACACCGGAACTCTGGTCCGCTAATGATTGGCAGTAGATTTTCACGAACGCTGAGGTGCCAGCTCAACGTCCAACCTTCAACAAAGGCATGCCCATTTGCACATGTCTTTCGAACGCCCATCCAACCGCGGAGAGGACATGCAGACTTCACACAGAAGGCACTCCCTGCATTCCAGCCGAGAATCGAATGGGAGAACCTCTTGCTGAGAGGCAACAACATTACCGCTGCACCACCGCAGATTCCAGAAGCTTGAAAAAAAAGTAGTAATGCAATTGGTGAGAAAGAGGTATGGTGAGGATTGGTAGATAACATGATCAAGACCTTGTTTTAAAGGGACTATATGCACAATGATGGTCTGTCATTGGCTACAGGGCACTGAGACTTCAAATGGATAAGAACAGTTTCTATTAGCACTGAGGGAATTCACTGAAGTTAGAAGATATTCATTTGCTACAATAGAAGATATTTATGTGTTAGAATAGGTCAGAATCTGTGTTAGAGTGCTATGATGCTGAGAAATAAAGGTTACATAATATAAGGGAAGACTACTGCATCAGGATTATAAAATTTGCACTTGGCAGGCTTATTTCACCTTTTGCTTAGTTATGGCACTCCACTGCACAATTGCTTTTTACTTATTATAATTAACTCTAAGAAGATCGCATACTGGGAAACGACTATTCACCCACTGCATTTTCCACAATTACTACAGACAATCAGTATGACTTTGTAGAAAATGTCAGATTATTGAGATTACCTCTGTCTGTCTTTCACACCTGTGACACTCGCCTCAATATCCATTTTAGAAATATTTTGATTGTTCATATACTCGTGAGTCTGTTAGGATAACTATGTTATGTACATATTTTACACTGTTTTTATTGCCAGCCGCAGTATAAGAATTTTAAACTGGAATGCATTTCTACTGCATTCATATCTTTTCCCATAGAATGAGAGCTCTACCCCCTGCATCTGTCCCTATAATAAACTTTGAGGTCACTGCATGCTGGGAAAGTATAGTCATTCACTGCAGCCTCTGCCTTCACGATGGGCGCAGTGTTTATTAATGTGTTAATGAGAAAGTAACATAGTAACATATGTGAACAATCAAAATAAAAGCAAGTTAGTAAACCTATGTCTATATCTAAGCTAAAGTATTTTTTCCTACAGTGTTTGAATATTTTCACTACCTGCAAAATGTTGCAGTTTACATTTTTTTATTCACTGATGCTCTGCCAACCAGGATATGAAAATGGCAGCTTTGGTAACCAGCCATTTTCATTCACTGATACATTTGTATGCTTTCAGTAATGTTAGATCAGCAACACATCTTTCACGTACAGTGATGTCATGTAGCTGTCATAGCATGTCCCTCTGTAATCTCTTGGCAGCTTTAGACACAGTGTAGTATCTTGACTGAATGTATGTGAACCCACTGTAGACTTCTGCAGTTTTGAAAGGTTCATCTTTGCATATCAGGGCATTCCACAGGATTGTGTTTGATGTTTTTATTTTCAAGAGTCCTTTCAGGGTGCCACATGGTTCAGTAGTGATCCTTTGTTGTGTGCAGTATACACCAGAGAAAAATGTCTTACATGACTGACATCTGCAGGGGCATTTACACTTATAATATTCAGCTGCTGTCCTTTTCATAAGAACATATGTCAGACTTTGGAGACAAGTAGTATCCATTCCTTACATGGCTGGCATGTATTAGATGACAAGAAAAGACAGAAGATATACTGGTGCATGTTGTGTTAGGACCTCACAGATGTCATATTTTCTCCTTTTGGAACCCAGCTGAAGAATTTGTCAGGATTTAGTTGTATTGGAGTTACTCTTAATTACCCAGGTTTCACTTGTCATGAGATCAGCCTACTTTCACTTTGGAAGAAACTTCAAGATTAAACATTTAACTCCTTTAAATTAATCTTTCTACTCTGGTATATACAGTAGTGTATTTACACTTTAACTAATGCATTTTGCCCTACTTGGGGCTCTCAGATTCTAACCTTGAATGTCTGCAGCAGTTTCCAAACTCAGTGGCCTTACTACTAAATGGGCGGTCATCATGCAGTCGTATTACCCATTCTTAGTTGACCTATTGTGGTTCCCCACTGCAGCCAGGTCTGCTGTGAAGAGTCGGAATATGACCTTTGAAACCCTTTGTGACTTGAATCCTGCGTATCTTTAACAGGTGCTTATAGCTTTTTCTCCAGCATGCTGTACCATTATAGACTGTTGGTGATTCCCAGAACGTAACATGAGACGTAGTAGTTGACATTGCTTCCACCTCATAAAATTCAATACTTTTGCAGATTTAGGTGAGTGATTCTGATATTTTCATTTTGAGATCCATAAAATACCATCTGCTTGTGAAGATGCATTTGAATCATCAGCAAGACAGTTATTTTAAGTTAAAATGCAAGGCACTGAGTTAGGGAAAACCTTAGGTGACCGTACACTGTAGTTGTTGTGCATTCTAGAGTATTTTGTATTGTTTCGTATTTCTTTAATTTATTAATTTATAATTTTATGTTGTAAAAATTATCTTGATTTTGTGCTGATTTTATCGCACAGTGCTTTCTTCACACTTTCATAATAAAAATATAATGATGGATTTACAATTTGTACTCCTTTGGAGGACACTGGACTCATTTTCCCCCATGTCTGTACTTTTTTAGCTGCAATGTAAGGCAGTTTGTCTGCGGTTCTGTCTCATAGTATAGCTGTTTCTGAAATGTGGTAGCAGTGCTATTCAAGGTATGCACTATACCTGCATCCATGTAAACCATATCCAAGTATAGTGCACATATTACTTCCAGACTCGTATTGTTTGGTTATCTATCACTACACTCACTGATAGACTGTAGCCATTGCCTCGGAAACGTTTTCTCCTTAAGAATGACATGCGTTTCTTTGTTTCTTTTTCCCTTTATTCGGATGCTAAATATATTCATTCTCATTAGCCTAATGCCATACTGAATCTTTTTCCTTCTTATTATAAACATGGTCTAATATTTCATATGCATGGTTGGTTATTCCTGTACCTTTCAATAACTCATTAATATTCCATGTTGCACATTTAAATTAAAGGTAGGGAGCATCCCAACACTTTTGTGTATATAAGCTTGCTGTGAAACCTAGTATTTGAAACCAAGGGCAAGCTACCTGAAATGTGTTCTGCTTCAATAAATAATTTATTATTTTACTTGGATTTTTAATGGTTTTGTTTTCATAATTTATTGAAAGAATAAATTCCGTCTGGAACAACACACTTGTTAAGGAGACAGTCTATGCTTTCCTTTGAAGAGTGGCTGAGTAAGGTTTACCAGAGAGAGAAGCAGGGTCAGTGTGGGATAGCTGTGAATTGTAAGCAGAAAACTTGTAAGCTTAGATAAAAAGAAGATTATGCCTTATTCAAATGAGAATCTCAAAGATGCACACAGATCAAAAATGCTGAATTGCAATGGCTTTTATATCCTGGCTGATAGTCACACTGAACTGAAATATTCCTAGTAGCCAAAGAAAAGGAAACAGGCGATACTTTCTTCAGTACGCAATTTAAACTCCTGTTTCTCCCAATAGCTTGGTTTAATATTATGTATACCCTTTTAAAATGTGAGATTTGTTGAGAGTTGATAGCTGTATACTGTAGTAGAAATGTTATGCTAAGAATGATATATTATTTTTTCAAGTTTTAAAAATGCTACTTTTACTAACAAGCAAAAATAAATGGCAGCTGTATGCTTTCCTTTCAGGGTGACTTGAAAGCTTGTCAGCTAATATGACAGGTCACAGAGAGTACAAACACGATACACAAAAGGTCTAATTATTCCTTGAAAATGATTCATTTGAAAGTAAAATTGTAACATTTTAATTTACCAAATAATGATTCATGAAGAGTTCATTAATTTGAGCGATTGTTTGAGTGACAAGCGTGTAACTGAGCTGTCATTTTTCCCTTCACAGTTGACGGATCCGTTCAGGCCCATGCTGAGGGTAAGAAAACTGCAATTTAAAAATATTCTCATCTCTTCTAGGTTCCCCATGGGAAGGCAGACAAATTAATTATGAAGCGTTTGTCATTTTTAGTGTGACATTTTTGTGTTATAGTGAACGAGCTGTTAGAAATTGCACATAGATAGGTACCTTGTTCTGTTAAAAGTCATGTGGAACATTTGTTAAGAATTTTCCTAGTTCTTGTTATAGAGCTTTAAAACGGGAATAAAAAAGTACATTTTGTTGTGGAGACTTCCTTAACATTATCGTTTTTGTGAAAGAGCTAATGGATTTTTGAGACCGAAACTGCTAAAATAAATAAGTCATTTCACAAAGTGTTTGCTTCAGCAGAAAAACGTGCATGCATTTTAATTGCTTGTCTTATAACAAGTAAAACACAAAAATGCAGAGTTTGTTATTTTTGATATAATTTACTAAACAATGCGCCTTTGAGGCATAGCATTTTCAAAATGATATAGTACCATTAATGAATCAGTGAAGGATAACTAATCAGATCCCTTTCAGAAGCATGCTATTGAATTGCAAAGCTTTTTGTTTTTCTTCATTAGAAAATGTTGTCAACATGTAAGAATCAAATGTGGGAGAAAGTTCTAGTGTTGCAGAGGGTTTTACTGTAGATTTTTATTGTAAGCTGGGGGATTGTTACATTTATTTATTACAATTTCTAGGACTGCTTTGAAGAGTAACTTTATTATTTGGAATTAATTATGACTCCTGGAAGTATATACTGTCACTTGCAACTTGCATTTCTCTTCATTCTTGCACCTGTTAAACAGACAGCACTTGGGCTGTTTTGATGTTGTAAAGGGCATGTTAAGTTACAGATTCATCAGTATGTAAGCACAGGTGACATTCTATCTTTTTGACATCTCTTCTTTGTGACATTAGTAATTAGTCCAGTGTCATTGTTTGTGGTACAAAGATGAATGCATGGTTATAGGGTGCTTTGTCAAAGTGACACTTGCTTCAGCTGAACTAATAGCTGAAAGCATTTTTTTTGCGATGAAGATTGTTTTCAAAACAATATTTTGTGTGGGGCATCAGCCTCACACAGTTGCATATCATTTAATTGGCAAGCACATTTTTGCAAAGATAAACATATTGCACGATGGGTAAATGCTATTTATTCAAGGGGATAAGTCCTGTCTCCCCACACATACACATCATTTTTGAAAGTAGTTGTCTCCCCCCATATGCAACTATTTTATTTATTCAGCTGTTGGACTGCAACATCTTTGCTTGAGAAAGGGCATTTCCCACTGGAGTAATGTGATACTAATGAGACACCCAAAGACGTGCACACATGCAAGCGTGCAGACATACATTTACTTGAAAAGCATGCTTTCTAACAGTCCGAAAACAGAACCTTTCACAGAATGGCATCCTGTGTTAGCACATTAAGAGAAATAAGTGGAAGAAAGCAGGGTAGTTATTAGAAAAAATATAATTTTTAAAAAATTTTTTTTGAATAATATGAAATGCCCCTACTTAGGAATAGCTTCACAAGAGAAAAATCAGTGGTAGTGAGGGTGTGCTGTGCTTTGTGACGTTACTAAAATATTCTTCTCACTAATACTCGCATTGCATCACTAGATCTTCAAATTTCTTACTTACCATTTGTGTGTGTTAATTTTGTGGGGCTTGTGATTTTGATCATTAAACAGCTATTGCAGGTGGGGTAAGACATCAAAAAAGAGTGTGTGTGCATTTGCAAGGGCCTTAGATCGTTAATTTTAAACTAGGGTAAGCAAAACAGTGAAAAATATGTAACTTCAAAGAGAAGCCTAGATTGAAAAGGATTTGATTAATACTAAAAGGTGCATCATTGTGCTTTTGGAAAAGAATATGAGGAGGAGTTATATGAAGAGAGGGGGGAGTCATCACATTTGTCAGGCAAAAATGGGACCTTTTTATTATTTCGTATTACCCAAAGACAGATCAGCACCATGTCATGAGTGCAGTGAAACTAGAGAGTGCTGGGTACAGTGATGGAGGTATTATTAGCAGAGCCAGGCAGTTTGTAGTGCAGATGGGCAAGCCATATCGGGCCCAAATTTGAACACTTTTGCCTGTTAGGAAAACTGTGCACATCTTTAAAAAAGTCAGAAAAGTTGATAAAGAGCCTCTTTCTTGAAACAAAATGTATATGGCAAGAGACTTCGGTTTGCATATCATAGGGAGAAAAAAATCCGCCCATTATATGATGCAGTGAACCAACTTAAAATAAAGTTTTTTTCATAGCGTATCCCTACACCCCACATACTGACTCTGTTGCACAACAAAGGGAAAAGGAGAAACTCTCCAAAACAGCACACAGTGCTCTCATGTTATTAGTCGCTAACTGTAATATTAATGTGTAAGTGTCTTCTCAGAACTTGTGTCAAAATAACTAGAAGTTAGTGCATTAATCAATAAATCAGTCAATCAGTCAATAAGTAAGCACAACTAGCAAATAAATGCAATAATTTGTAGTGAATATTCTTTTGTAGGCTGGCTTTACTCAACAACTGTATTCCTGTATAGTTATTATTTAGGGCATGAATATTTTTTCAGAAACACATTTCCTTTTGTGTTTGTTTTTCTGGTTCTGTTTCCCCAACGAACTGTTGTGCTCTGTGTTGCATCAGTTTGCACTATGCCACTTTCTTTCTTTTTGCATGGTTGAGAGCTTGGGTCTGCTTTATTTCTTCTGCCATAGTTGAGTGCTTGGTGCCATGGATCATATCACTATTATACCAGTTCCCAAAGAGATTTATTGATCCCTGCCTTTAATCCCGTACTGTTATGCTAGTCAATTAATGGAAAGTCAAACGAACAAGCGTCAAAAATGTTGAAACATAATGCGCAAAGCACAAATATCGGGAACCTCACCAACCCCCCACCCAAACACACACATCTGAACTTACATACACTAACTCCCTTGCACCAACATGAAGAAGAGAAAAATCTGACAAAACCAGGGAATCACTGCCTGGGCATACTTAGAAATTGCACTGGCATAAAGAGAGTTATTTGGAATAAGAGATAAATTGAAGTAGTATTGATTTCCTGTGAAAAACAGTGATAGGCATTGTGTTCCTTGATGTCTTGTGTTTTGTGCAATTGATGCTTTAGGAATTTCAACTCAGCTACCCATAGCTATAACAAATTTTTCAGTCAATGATAAATCCACCCCAAATAATTACAGCTGATTATAAAATGAACACAATAACACAGCAGAAAAACGATCAGCAACTGGAACAGGATTCTGTTGCCAACAATAACACAAGTGTAAAAAAATTCAATAAATGGCATAAACAGAATCCAAGGAAGGTGGTGCTATAGTCGCTGTAAAAAGAGTCACTTGCATCAATATCCACTAAGAAATGCAGTAAAATGGTATCAAGTAGTGAAATCCAGCAGCAGTCTGTAGACCAAATAAATTTAATAAAAGAGTAGCGCTTTCACCCGTAGGCTTTATCAACTCACAATTACATCCATTTAATCATGCTTATATATACAGGAGAAAATACATTCATTGGTCAGCTCATTAGACAATCAACATTCATTAAATGAAAAGCAATGAATAGTTAAAAACACATTATATATTTAAACTATATGTACCTATTCTAATAATAAATATTTCATATGTTTGTACATATATGTACATAATAGGTTATGTAGCATACTATAGTATATGTAAAAAAAATATATATATAGGCATCTGTATAAAAATATGTATAAGAAATATGTATATAAAACAGTTAAAATTATCTAGTCTTAAAATATCATATGTTCAGATAATATAATTCATTTATTATTACACACTTTTTTAGTTCTCCTTTTTTTAAGGATAGGTTTTATTTGTATTTTATCATTCAGCCCTGGTGACTGATGTGCTCTCAGGCGAATGATCCATCTCAGTTCACATTCTAAGATGAAATTGTCAAAGTCACCTCCCCTAGCACTAGGATATACCTGTTGTATAGCACGAAAAAGGAAGTTATGTGTAATGCCTAACATGTCTTGATGTTTAGCAAGTGCATTATGTTCAGAGTGTTTACTCATATGGTAGACGTGCTCCCTAACTCTTTCCCTGAGCTGTCTACTGGTTTTCCCTACATAAAACGATGTACATGCTGTGCATGTTGCTAAATAAACTAGTCCTCTGCTCATACAATCTGTACCTGTATTGAACTTGAACTGCCTATGTGTCACCGGATGTTCAAATATACTGTTTTCTTCTATATATACACATTGGTTACATCTTCTGCAAGGCATAGTGTTAACTTCCAAGCCAATGAGATGAGAATTAGAGTTATTACTAGAGAGTGAAGGGTAACATAAAATCCTTTTAAGATTAGGCTTGTTACAAAAAGTAAAGGTTGGCCTCTCCCCCACTAAACTACCCAACTCATCTTCTAACAGGAGTGTGTCCCAATATTTCAACACACTTGTCCTGAGAATATCAAAATCTGTCGTATAGTTGGTTAGAAATCTTATTCCTGTATCATTAATCCTAGGAATAGTATTAATATTCATATCATATTCAGAGAAATAAGGCTGTGCTATAGTCCCTCTCTGTTCATATACTTTTTCAATTGTTGAATTAAATACTTTCACATCATAGCCTCTATCAATAAAGTTCTTTTTAAGTAACTCTAATTCTAATATGAATCCTTCCATAGTGGGGTTCAACCTAGATGCTCTTACAATCTGCCCCTTTACCACATTATCAAAAACAAATCTAGGGTGCATACTACTTCTATGTAAGAGCGAGTTCTTATAACAAGCCTTCCTATGTATTGAAGTATTTAAGAGGCCGTTGGGTAATCTCTCTATATTCACATCAAGAAAAGAAATGTTATTATATGAATAGGCCAAGGTAAATTTCAAGTAATCAGAGAGTTCATTCATTTGTGTAAAAAACTCTTTTTACAGCGACTATAGCACCACCTTCCTTGGATTCTGTTTATGCCATTTATTGATTTTTTTATAAAATGAACACAGTTCAGTAGCTACAGAGTCTAAATCATGATATTTAACACTGTCGGATGTTGGTTATGCTTTCTTGTCACATTGCATTCTAAAAGTTAGTCTGTTTTATCTGAATGTTTTATTAGATGGTTATGTGATACCTGCTTTATTAGATGAATAGGTAGATATATCCTCTTAGAGTGCTTTTCTTTCACATAGAAAGTAATGTTTTCGCAGTTCTGCTTATTGCTAGTAAATACAAGTAAAATGTGAAAGCTAAATGTGTTATCATAAGTAAAATCAATAAGAACAGTTCTTCTTACATAACATTTAGAATCATGTTACCTGTTTATCTTAGATTTCTTTCTTTGTGAAATGTTTCTGAATTATTCTGTTATCCTGCAATTTCCAAGTGCAGATGGTTCAATGCATATATCTAAAGCTAAAGTTGCATGTAGAAAGTGTATGCATGTAGCAGTCATAGCAATATGTAATATTCCTATTAACTTTTGGTTATAAAACAGCAGCTTTTAATATCTTGCAAGTTTCTACTGTAACTCCTGCATTTGTTTTCAAATTCCACCTTAAAAATGACAGAAATGTTTCTGTCACAAACAAGTTTATTTATGTTATGCTGTTGGCTCTGAATGGCATTTGTACAAGAATTGTTTGCAGTCCTGGTCCCGTGTAATAGAATGATGAAGCTCTGGCTATGGTGCACGTGACCGGTGTTGATTAGCATTATGGCTGTTTGAGGGGTCAGTAAAAGGATGGGCTTAAACAGTTAATGCCATCTTCCCATGCTGAGGGAGGCAGCTTGACCTGCCATATAGGCATCAGCTGCTTTAGTGTAGGTGATTAACCACAGAAGAAGTTGGGCAAGTTTTCATTGCTCACCACTAGGTGGGGGAGGTATTTGTGCATGTAAATGTAAGTGCCTTTCCTCTACTGAAAAAACTATGATGAGTGATACCTAGTGGGATGGAAGGGTGACCTTCTCCACAGTGCCTACAGGCTAGTCCACTTCCAACAACCCATTACTGTTCTTGGGTGGATCAAATACACTGATTGGACATCCTGTACAATAACAGATGGGTTGCAGAACTCTTTCTATTTCAGTGATTCCCCTCTCTTGCCCATGTGGAATTCCTGGGCTGATTGAGTGGAGGCATGGAAGCACTGGATATTTTTGGTGACAGCAGTGCAATCATACCATCACTTTTAGGGACAGGGGGCTACAGCCGACCTTTACAGTTGGTAGCAGTGGTGGCAGTCCAGCATCATGTCCTCATTAAGAGGAAACAAAGAAGAAATGCACTAGTGTTATAAGGTGCAACTCTATGCACTAGTGTTATAAGGTGCAACTCTGCCAGCACATGTTTGGAAGGGCATATTAATAACAGTGTGGGAGAGCTGGGTAGTTTATTTTGGCTCTTCTATCTTGCTCTGATTTTTTTCTCTGTCCTGCTTATTTTTTGGAAATATATAAAAACTTTGCAAGTTGCTAGTGTCATTAATGAAACTCAAAGGTGATGGCATTTTTAGCGTGTCTGCTATGCACAGCACTTCACCAGCAGTCTTTACCTCCAGTTGCAGTCTCAGATTTGCATCCAGAGATGTTAATTCCAAGAATAAAGCATCACATGACATGCATTGTCAGTCATGTGGTGTTGTCATACCTCTGAGTGGCTGCACAGTGGTAGTTCACTGTGCATGCCATGTAACAAACACTCCACAGTGAATTAATAGGAAATGAGTTGGAGACAGTAACTGAACCACGAATCCATGGCCATTAATTATGCATACTTTCCTGCATTCTATAAAGATTGCAGGCTCCCCTTTAAGCTGTCACAGTAGTGGCTTATCTTAATTAAGCAAGGATGTAAATAATTAAAGCTGATATTATTGTATGCAGAAGATAAGCTACACAGTCCTTCTTTCGGCCTGTAATATATTTTTGATTCCAAGCCTCAAACATTAGTAAATGACAATATTAAGACTCGTGGAGCTTCAAAAATATTTTGCTCACTGCGTAAGTGCTTTGTACACTAAATGACATGTGAAGATGACTAACTGTAGTTCAGAAACATGAAATGCAGTCCCAGAAACCTCCTACACCAGTCAAATGGTTCAAGAGCTCATTAGTGTAGAACTGTGTACATATGTTTCTCCCAGCCTGCATGCACATCAGAGCCTGCGGAGTTGTGAAGGGACAGCTGTCATAGAAATACAAAGGAAATGTCTGCATTATGTGCAACTGGATTATATCACCAGCAAAAGGACAGGAAAGGTTTGAAAGGGTATTTGCATTAGTGCATGGAGATAAGGGGTGCTAAGGAACAGATTGTTGCATCAGCAGACATCTGACATCACAAGCATTATCCCCTCCATCGTGGTTGTTACAATGACTGCACCACTAATTCCGGAATAGTGAGGGGTTACACTGCATGTATGAAATCTATAGAACCTGTACTGCTACAATAATAGAATAGTGATCTGTACCTGTAATTGTGGATTGAACTACTCTGTTATGCCCTTTAATACTTAGTGCAAATGAGGGCTTCTGCACTGTAAAGAAAGTGGGTATGTGAATCATTCTGACACCATCAGCATTCTGTGAGGTACAAAGGAAGCTATGTGTGCACTGATGCCAGTAAGAGTCTACTAAGTGTGTGTGTCTGTGGGTGTGGGTGTTATGCTATAGCTTTCATGGTATGGTGATTAGAGATGTAACAAGCTGGTGAGAGGTGGCTAGTTTGCATGATTACTGCAATCAGGAATAGGAAAAGCAAAGAAAGAG
The DNA here is from genome assembly GCF_019279795.1 of Protopterus annectens. NCBI lineage: Eukaryota > Metazoa > Chordata > Ceratodontiformes > Protopteridae > Protopterus > Protopterus annectens. Next base: position 557,453,751 of record NC_056747.1, read on the forward strand.
AAAGGAAAGGAAATACAATGTATACATAATTTTAGTTTTAGACATTTAATAGCTGTGTAATCACCAAAAAAATTTTGATGAACTATATTCTGTGAAAATACATAGATGAGGCAATATTACATGAACCTAGGAGCAATGCTATGAAATTAATGTAATACGGGGACAAAGGTCTCTACATGGATGCACCCACTTATGCAGTGTAACCTCCACTGGAGTCACATGACTACATGCATTTGTGTAAAATACTGAATGAACAGCGACGCCCACAAAGATGTTTTGGTTTACTTTATGCATATATAGGACTTCCCTGGTGCACATCATCTGCTTAATTAAAGATAAAATTGTTGCCTGTCATGGGTAAGATCTGAGTGGTTCTAAATTAATTTCTAATTTATAGGACACATTTAAAGCAGTTTCCTTTATCTCTGTAGACCTGATTTTGTTTAGCATTATCAGCTGTATATCCATTTGCTGCAGAATATGTCTGCTTGCAACATGTGACTAACTTGCTATATTAGTTCTAACATTTTTTTTTTCTCTGAACACATCTGCTATGTGTGTTAATCATGCCTCTCAACTGTCCAGATTTTCAGAATGTCCTGATTTTTGCCTCACCTTTTTTGTCTGTTCCTCATAAAATTTGTTGTTTTCTGTCAAATCACCGGTGATTGTAGCCACAAAATAATAAAATACATTTGAATTTCAGACTTCATATCTTTCAGAAAATACATGCTACACAAAGCATGTAATTTTAGCAACTTTCTAAGTTTATGAGAGCAATAGTTAAAATATGGCCCTATTTTTGGGGCTTTGTCTCCCATTATTTTATGCTTTGTCCATATTTCTTGAACTAAGAGATTGAGAGGTATGGTGTTAATATAGTATTGATATAAGCTGTACGAATTTTGGGTTGACAGACTGCGACTGTACTGTGGCTACTGTCTACATGACGTCACTTAGGTAATTGGGGTGATTCATTCGCTGTTCCAACTTATCTGTACAGTGGTAGATCGCTTAGAATAGAAGCCAGTAACTGATACTGTGAAATACAAGATCTCTGAGCATAAAAAAAGAACACAAAATAGTTAACTGTGAACTGTTAACAACAGCACAGACTAAGAGCTATTCTTAATTCATATGTTGACAACTTTCAGGTGAGTAAAGTTGTCAATGCTGGACAGGGCGAGCTGGTTTACCCTCTTGTGATCCATGTAGGTAATGTCAGACTGCCGCATGACATTTAATGATTGCATTTGCTATTGCTTTTAAGATCCAGAGAGACTATTTTTTTTCTTGCAGTACCAAAAAAATGTTTTACATATGTGTATTCAGTGTACCTTTCTTAAGTAAATGTAAGCATTTTCTATACTTTCCTTCATAAGGACTCAATGAAACAAAAACCTGAAGACTGCTACGTTTACACTTATAGTACAGTTTCATGATTTGCACTTTCTGCTACTTAGTTTGACATTTGAATGTACTTGTTCCTTTTCAGCACGTCTTGAAAAGAATAAGAATGAGGCCATTACGTATTCCGCTTACACATACTGAAGCGAAAATCTATGCATCCCCTGCCTAATTATTTCTTGGGCTTTACTGGATTTACTTGAAACACTGTCCTAACCTTCCTTTTAGCATTAATTCTGACTATAAGTTTCATGGAGCTGTAACTTTCATTGTGATGTTTTACTGTCAGATAGTTGAGTCTCTTCTTTTCGAGGGTCCTTGTTACCCTTTTGCCCTTCCTTTTTTCCACCCCTCCTGTTTGCTTCATGATTGTGAGGTGCATCTGTAACATGCAACCACCATTATGTTCTTTGCTCCAGGTGTGTCTTTTATCAGTTCCAATAATTTTCCCGCCAGTTTGATAACTGTGCTGTACACACTTTACCTGTTTCCCTTTCTCCATATGCGCACAAACTTGTGTCCCGTTATTCCAGATGTAATTTTGTCAATGACTAGCGCAATGAAAAGATGAACACATTCGGAGAAAATCCCACTACCTGTGCAACCCAGCATCCGACTGGGCCATCTTTTCGTCTGTGTTTTAAAACTGTACAAAATACCCAGCATCTGACTGGGCCATCTTTTCCTCTGTGTTTTAAAACTGTACAAAAGTGGGTAATATTGCATGTTTTGAACTTTTAACCCAGGATCGTTAAATGTGGTCATGCCACAGTACACACAAAGGATTATTATAGATAGTGATATTTTTCTAGCGCATCCTGACAAATGTGTAATTTTACCTCCTGAGAAGATCCACTCCCACTTACACACACACATGTAGACATAGTCAAAAATTCAGAGTAGAGTAGACAGTTAACTGTCTTTATTTCTCATTTCCTCAAGCTTCTTCTTTTAATGACTGTACATCTTTCACTGTTTTCACTACATTTCTCTATTATTAAATGTCAGTATTTGTTATTTTCTGGAGTTGTTCCCTGCTACTACCATCAGCAGATAGGAAAAATGTCAAGGGCTTAAAATGCATCCCTCTGTCATTAGCAGTTGGCAAAAATAGTTATCAACAGGAATAACTTTCTAATCCCCAGATATCTTCTAAGTGAGTTCATCGGCAGATTTAGGATAATATAGCTTTTAAAGGTGCTGTAAGATGTCCACTGTTTACCCTATCAGTAGTGCAAGTTAATTCTGGAAACAGTGCATTTTCTCAGTAATCACAGTGTATATAAAATAAACACAGGAGCAAATGGCAGCTGGCCTCATTTTCATCTGTCTTTTTGAAATAGTGTAGGACATCTGCTAATATTCCACACAAATCATATCCTATGCTATGCTCAGCAATTTGCTGGCACTGTACAGCTAGCAGATTGATTCACTATGTCAGAAACGAGGAGTGGGGAGTAGGCCACGTATAAAATATGGAAGGGTAGAGGTTAGTGATTATAGTTAAGTATGCTGTGTCCCAAACACTTCAACTCTCAGTTTACGACACTAATACTCCAGTTTGCTCAGTTGTTTAAAAAGACTTGGCAAAACCATTATTTTGACAAGGAACTCCAGTCTAAACAATATAATAGCTAAAATAATCAATGTCAGACCAGTAAATGAGAAGAAGGCATTAAAGCCCTTAGGTTATGTGAGTAATATTTATTCACTAAATGTTCGTTTCTCTTGAGAAATTATGTGAACATAGCAAATTCAAATTTAGACCATTTTATGTACTTATGTATGAAAACTTTAAGCATAATTTTGTTCTTTTAGCTGTAAAGCACATGCTTTCCAACATATAAACTTGGAATACTGTATAAGTCAGACTGCAGGAGGGTAGATAACTTTTTATTTCTTAATAAATGTTAAGATTTCTGACCAGGTTTCTGAGTTTCTAATAGTTCATACCTGTTCATAGCCCGAAGTACAAGACAGATGGGGTCCCTTAACTGTAGCGGAGTGTGAAGTGGACAATGTTACAAGTTGTCGATCACAGCTGCATGAGCTGCAACTCGTTGATTGCTTTGCCTCATGGGAAATCATCACCAGTACTGTTTTAATTATAGTACTGTGGATGATTTATTCATCTTTCGATCATTTCTATTTCTTCCATGGTTGTGTAACCATTCAGTTGAAATATATAAGTTAGAGAGGTTTGAGAGGCAGAAACCTCCACATGGGTTGGTATACTGGTCAATGTGTTCACCTCACAGATGCAGGGTGCAGAGTTGGATTCTAACTGGTGAGGGAAATTAGCTAGGCTTAAAATGGCCCAGAAGGGCGTAAAACCTATCTATCAACATTCATTCAAAGAACGGAGTATTTCTTGAACAAAATAATTTCTGAAACCCAGTCACTGGTTGGCTTTAATAGGTGGGACATTTTTTCTTTATATTTAAGTAATGGATATATAATTCCATCAGTAGCAGTATGTCTAAGTAGTAAAGTCACTGGCAGAAAACTGCAGAGTAAATGAGAGATGCCAGCGTAAGCAGCACAGGTTTCCCATCCATTTGATTTTGGGGTAAGTATATGAAAGGAGGCAGATTGCTCAGAAATAAGAAATGAAAGCTGAAACCCTAAATGATTCAAATGGTTGGCTTGTTCACTATTTTAAAGACTTATGTGCTTGGCTTTTTCAAACTAAAAGAAAACACATGATTCAGAAAAGGACTGTGCTTACAAAGACTCGAACATTAGTGATTATAATGGTTGAGTCTTCTTCTTCTTTTTGCTTTTCCCGGTTAGGGGTCGCCACAGCGGATCACCTGTCCGCTAATGATTGGCGGTGGAGTTTTACAGTGTCGAGTTGCCAGCCTGGCGCTCAACCTTCCACAGAAGGCACACACAAGCACGCACTCACACCTAGGGCCATAATGGTTGAGTCTGAGTTGCTGAAAATAATGTAGTAAATAATAATAAATATAATAATAAATTGTGGCCTCCTGTGGTCTTCTATAGCTTGTGCATTAGAGCACTTTCACCAGCTCAGGACTGAAGAGTGATAAACTTGACAAACTTTTGATTATTTCAATTTTGTAAGGCTGTGCTGCTCCACAGTTGGCTAATGAAAATAAAATATAGATACTGGAAGAAGGCAGCCAGTCAAAATAATAGGTTCTTAGGTACATAGGTGTTTACCAGGCTAATGACCACAAGGGCCATCAAAAACTCTGATACTTCAATGGAACCCAAGCTCTTGTAGCCAGTAGGGCTTATCTGTACTACAGCCACCTCAGTGGGACAAACTGCTGTTCTTTGTTGTGGCTTTGGGATTTACAGAACAAGTAGTAACAAAGATGGTGATATTCAAAGTGTTACAATACTGTACTGGAGAGGAAGTAAAGGAGCAGGGTATGCTTAATGTTTTATGGAAGGTTGAACAGACAGTCAAAACTGCTTGAAGATTTTTTTTGTTCTTATCAGCCTTTTGTAAATAAATAGATTTACTATATCAGCAGCCTGCTCTATATGAATTATTTTCTGTTCCAGTGTTAGTAGAGTTTATCTGTAGACTTTTCTTATTGTTGCTCCATTCCATTTTATTATGTCAGCTGTCAGAAGTGTTCTCAAATATCTTTACAGCAGTCTTGATTGCTTATATAAAATGTATTTGTATGTTAATTGTAAAACAAAACTTATTTGTGGTGATAGAAAACTATCAGGGATTTTAGCAGTATACTTTTGTGCTGAATGGCAGAATGTGAGCTTCTATATGATGACTATGTTTGTTTTTGCTCCTTCTCGCTGTAACTGACCATTTGCTGCCAGATACTCCTCCTCATTCCATAGATGTGCCTGTCCACTGTAACCCCTGTCAAAACTGGCTGCTGGCCACCTAAGATAACTGGTGAAAGCAGTGATGAGTACAGCCACCTGCAACATTATAAATGTTGCTTTTTGGAAAAGGATTTTTCCTTATGCAGCCTAACTGTTCCCTCTTGCATACTGGATCGATGCATATGAGAAGAGGGGTATGGGTAGAGGGTGGGTGGTGGTGTACCACCTGCCTGAGCATGCAAACCCTTCAGATCACTTCCACCCTGGGTGGTGGTATTGCTTCTACCATCAGGTCTGGTTTCTACCACAGCTTGACACCTGGGTTTTCCAATATGCTCCACCACCCTCTCCTGAGAGAAATCTGCAGATATAAGCCTCATTTTTACTCCCCTAACCTCATGTTGTCTCTTCCAGTTGCCTGGACTGCTAGTCAGAGCTTGTCATCTTGCTCACAATCAAGGCTTTTTTCCCTCTGTGCTGAGGAGCTGACTGTGATGACCAGGTGTGCAGCATTTCATAGGTGGTCAAAAATACTCAGTGGTCAATAAATATTGCTGCACGGGGAATCTCATTTTCTGTCCAACCTGTAGAAAGTTAAGAGCTGATTATACTAAGGAAGAGGGAAGGAATAAGAATCTGCCATCCCCCATATTGAAGAGATGAGGAACTGCCCTTCACAGAGATTATTTAATTCACATGCTATCTGATGCAGCATTTTTACTTCAAAAATAGGTTCAGGTGCCTAGGTAGTGAGACATTTCCATGTGTTGCATTGTTTGGGACACATGGCTGAAGCAACATTTAGCTGTAGAGAAATATGGCTGTTGTGAATTCCCTGTAGGCAATGAGAAGCACACATTACCATGCCCACAGCTGTAATAGCCAAGAGCATGGGGGCAGAAGTAGTAGTGAGTGTTGTGCTCAGTGTACAGTACATGGTTATGTTTGTTTGTGTCTTTCGGCTTTTCCCGGTTAGGGGTCGCCACAGTGGAACTCCGGTCCGCTAATGATTGGTAGTGGATTTTTACGTACCGGGTTACTAGCCCTGAAGCACAACCTTCAATGAAGGCATGCCCCATTCACGTATGCCTCCACACAGAAGATGCTCTATCTGAGAATTGAACGGGACAACGTCTTGCTATGAGGCGACAACGCTACCGCAGCACCACCACCGCAGTACACAATACATGGTTATGTAAGTACAACATATACAGGTGTGCTAGATCATGGAGGAAATCCCGCATGCTCCGATATGCATTTTAGGCAATGATTCCTCGATATTGTGAAGGGGAATAGTGGTCCATACACACCAATTATAAAAGCATTGCCGATTGTGCACTGCATTTTTACTGCCACTGACATGCCAACTGGCCAGCCTGGTGATGTTTGCCATACTGCCTGCTGTCTCATGTTGCCTTGGACACCACAAACACTATTTTCCCCCTGTGCATTTGGTTATCAAAGTTGAGTGAATGACACTGTACTCTTCTCTTCACCCACGGGGAATTCACAACAGACATATTTTTCTGCAGCTGAATATCACTTCAGCCATGTGACCCCAACCAATTGTACCACAGGGAAATTTCTAGCTGCCTAGGCACCTGAATCCGAAAGAAAGAAGACTGTACATATTTTGGGTGTGCTACTTTTAATACTGAGCTTCCAGATTCTTGCAGTATGATTAAAAGTGTTTTTCAGTTTCTGATATTTTTCAATTTAGAGCCACTTGTGAAATTTCTTTTTCCATTTCTTGCAGAAGCCAGGAAAGTGGTGCGCAATGCATGTCCACATTGCTTGGCAAATCTATCACCATCAACAGAAAGTAAAGGTATGTTCTAATCTTTACAATGGGCTACTTCAGGGTATGAACAGGTTTTCTGAAGTGGAAGTGCTTTTGTTCATTTATGCCAGCATTGTCCCTTGTCATCTAACGCCAAACTGTTAAGAGGAAGAAGCCAAGAATACCCATGCACTTCATATGTGGAATATGTGGAGGGAACGATATAGGTGACTTAGCAGCTCTGTTTTGCAGTAATGGTAAGGCTGTAAAGCTAGCATGGACATTTCAAGTTACTGGTGACTGTTAGAATGATTTCTTCTAGCATTGCAGTATATAATATAATAACATGTTAAAATGAAGACATGAAAACACCATGAATTTTACTTTTTATTTACATTTGGGTTTTTGATGAGCCCTTAAACTTGTCTAACTGTATACCTGCTGCCCACCCACAGGAGGGTATGTCGGCAGTATACCTCCCTCTCTAAAAATAATTGTTTAACATTTTCATTTTATGATTTTTTTTTCAACCAGTTAATCTGTTGTTGAAGTATTTTTCACTGTGCTCATTAAATGTATTTTTGATGAATAATCAGATATTTGAATGACAGTAAATCTGATCACATTCCTTCCCCTTACAGTTTATATAAACATAATTCCTTTTTAATTTTTTAAGCAGTATTTATCTTCAGTAAGACTTTCCAGTCCAACATGGCCTCCTCTACTTATGATATTCCTGGTTCTATTAATTCTAGAAACATCACAGTTATTGGCATTACTACAACAGTGCATGGGTGCCTTTTACATCCTTGAAACACTTTTTTTTTTTTGGGGGGGGGTAATTCTTAACAATCACACCCAGACTTTATAGTTCAGTACTTCCATATTTGCCCACTCAGTGGGAGGTAATGTAGCAGAGCAACAGGTGCAGCCTTCTGCTCTCCAGTAGAGGGCAGTCATGCTCCACAAGGTCCTACTTCTCGTAGGGTGAGACAGCTGTCCATTAACTGCTACAGTCCACCACATCTGGCTGACCTTCCAATGTATAAGATGCTAATCAAATCCATGGCAGAGGAAAAACCATCATAAATAACATCTGACTGAGTTTTCTGGACAGAAATGTATTTTAAAGCAAATGGATAGTTTGAGATATTAGAAGGTATATCTGGGAAAGCTTATTTTGACCTAGCAAGTAGGCTTCTAATATAAATTACAAATTACAGTGAATACTGCAAATATACTATACAACACTGCCATCCAAAAGCAATGTTTAAGGCTGTATGTTTTTTTTTTCTTTTTTTTTTTTTGGGGGGGGGGTTATTATATTGTGTAAAATTGAAAAGTACTACAAATTTTACTGATGTTTACTACCCAGACATACTAATGTGGAAAGCAAAAACTTTGTTTCTGGTTTTCATTTTCCTATTAAGTTGATTGGTGAGTATTACTGAGATACTTCTCCCCCTCATTTCATATAAAACGTAAAGGCTACATAACAGTGGACTTCCCATGAGCAGTGCTTTGACACAGAAGGCAAGACTTTGCTAAATTTTATTTTTTTTTTGGCCACATTATCACTGACTACCCAGCCTTAGCACATTGTTCAAATCCTGGAAAATACAATTCCTATAAGATACTTGTATAAATAAGCATGTGTTTGTGGCAGTGTTCACACAGAAAGTGAGTTAAGTTTATACTGAATTTAAATAAAAACTGTACAAAATAATACAAGTACATTTCAAAACATAATACTTCAAATAATGAAGAGTTCCCTTAGTAGAGTAGGACTATGGAAGTTTCATTGACTGTATTTGGCTGCCTGATGCATTCTGCGTAGTAAGCCTTCTGAACTGCTATATTTAGCTCTCTCACAATAGCACAAGTTCTCTTCTTGCTGTTTCAGTGCTAACGCCTAATTTTATGTTCATTTCTCAAAGAAGCTGTTATCTGACTATGAATGCATTAATGGTACACAAGATAGGCCTTGTTTAATGTAAACTCTATATAGAAAGTGGTTATACAAGATATATATATTTTTTTCAGAAACAATTACAGGTTGATCCACATAAACTAGACTTTGGTTTGAAGCCAGAGTTCCTGAGCAGACCACCTGGTCCCACTCTCTTTGGTGCTATTCACCACCACCCACATGATTTGGCACGACCTTCAACTCTTTTCACTGCAGCAGGTAAGTACATTTGTTATTACTAAGAAATGCATATATAGTGGTGACCAATATGTACTCCCGCTTGGCAGCATATTTGTTATAATATGAGGAATTGTGCCAAAGATGCTTTCCAGTTATGACTGGCAATTTAGCAAATCAGTACAGAGCTAATGCAACAGCAGTGGTATACAATGAAATGCATGTTTAATGGTTACACAAAAGAAGTCAGGAGACTGCAAAATAAAAACGATGTTGAAGACAAATTCCAGAGGAATAATAGTGGTGAAGTACTGAAAAAAAAAGAAGGAACACCTTTATTGAGGGACATATGTGTTGTCAGCAGTTGCTTCCTTTGCTAGGCATCATTTTTGTAGGAAACTTTTATTGTAGTATCACCTTTGTGAACAATTTCAGCAGGATCTACCATTTTGGGAATGAATGTATGCTTTTACAGCAGTTTAGTTTGGGAACTATGTGTAGAGCTACCTGTGCAGCTTGGTTGCCATAATCCATCATTCCTAGGATGGATGATGATTTTGGAATGCAGACCTCAATACAGACACATTAATGAACATGACTCTTGTGTACCCTGTAGGGTGAGCACCTCCTCCCATCATAACCTAATTGCACCCCCCATCATAGCCTAATTGCAGCTAGTGTGTGCTACATACTGATGATAAACCTGGCTTCCACTAGGTATCAGTACAGCAATATGTATAACTGCCTTCCTTCCAGGATAGGTGAGTTGGTATTGGCTGCTCACTGCTATCTTCTAATACCCAAGCAGCCAGTCGAACACAGGTCTTCTGGTCACAGGGATTTATTCCTCCATGTAATGGAGCTGCGGTGTAGCTGCTGGTTTCTGATGATGGTTATTGTGGACAGGAAAGGAGAAGCAAAGGATGTACAACTCTAGCGTAAGTGAGGCTAGCAGTATGGATGTAGAGGCTGTGATGGATACCCATTTGCCAATCTTAAGTGACAAGAAGTGGTGACAAAAGCCCCCAGGAGAGAGAGAGAGTGAAAGAAGATCCTGAATATTTTATTTACCAGCACTTTAGAATATTGATATTATCAGTGGGATTTCGGGCAACTACTGGCAGGACATTACTTTAATTTTGAAATTGGAAGTTTATTCCTTCAGCCGACCTGGATTCATGAAGATAGAGGCTGCATAGCAACAGTTCAGTAATGATTCAGTAATTGAGGGTGCGTTTCTAGTAACAAGGCCAGATGATATAAATAGGTTTATTATAGTATGTTAACCCACATTATAGTATGGTATGTAGTCCCAGGGTGAGAAGAAGCACTTTGTAGTCTATTATTTAAAAATAAGTATACTACATGAAAATAGCAAAAGAAACATTAGTATATTTTTTGTTACTGTATGTGTACTGTGCTTTTTAATGTCACATTTAATAAAGAGGTTTAAAAAGTATATAAAAACATGCTTTTGAAGATAGCTCCTGGATGGAGATGTCAGACCTTTTAAAAACAGATATCTTGGTAAGCGTAATATTAGAAGATTGATAAAATTAATAATACATATTCCTGCCACACATCAGTCATTTATTTGCTAATACTTTGAATTCCATTTGCATAGAACACAGTCTTGTATTTACATTTTACTTTTATGACTAGAATTAGATATAAACAGCAAAACAATACTTGTTTATCAAGTATAAGCTGGCATTTTAAATGTCTTTATAAAGTTTTTTGTTTCTTTTGTGTTACTATCAAGGTAGGCTATTAATGCTAGAAAGATAATCTCTGGGATTTTGAAAGACTTATTCCTGGTTTAAGTGTGATATTAGGGTGTAATTTCTATTTGCAAAGAAGCATTATACTTTCATAGTTTACTCACGCTGACAGTCTTTTAGAAAGATTGAAGGCAACATAAGAAGAGGGCATCAGGTGCTAAGACTGATAGACAGCATTACTGCAATAATGAATATGAATCTAAACAAAATTAAACAAGCAGCTGTTGATAGGCAGAACTGGTGTTCTAAAGTTCTTGAGGTTATGAAGAGTCAAACCTGACTAAGTAACTCAACGGCAACATGAAATCTCATAATCTGGTCAGCTGAACTAAACTTAATTCTCTATAGTGTTTTAACTAAAATGTATCATGAATTAAAGCATATACTCAACTGCAAAGAATATTTTTCTGACAACAGTTATTCAAGAATGTCTAATTTTTTTTTTTTTGTCTCTTGAAGGTCCGACACTTCCGGCCGGTGCGCCATTTGGCCCTTCACCCCATCATGCCAACTTTCTCAGTTCTGCTGCTCACTTAGGTAAGTTGGCTAGTATTAGCTTGGGACGGTTAGCAAGACTCCACAGCTTAAACTGTGAGTGACCACATCTACCTGAAGTGTCCCATTTACTATTTTACTGTTCTTTCTAGTCATTGAAGTGTTTGCCTTCATTGGTTTCTGTATCGTCTTGTACTTTGTCTTCCAGAAATTCACAGCAAATGACTACCAGGACAAAAAGTCTGAATCTTAAGTAAAATAGCATTATATTTGATACATTAATAATTGTTAAATGTAGTTATACAAAGCATGGGTACTAGCTGGGATCGACTGACACCTTAATATCTTGAGTAATTTTATGGCACAGTAGGTTACTTTTAGTACTTGAAAAATAATAAGTGACACTTTTTGTCAAAATGATGAGTTCAAATCATATAATGAGCCTAAATCCTAATTGTATATAGTTTGTTGTCCCTTCCTTTAAATTGGGTTTGTAACAGCCCCAGATGCTGCATGAGAAATGAAAATGTTTGTACAAATTGAAGGTTACAGAGAAAATAATGCCCATGCTGGTGAGGGGTATGAGGGTTTTGTAGTGATCTGTGAGCAGATTTCAAAAGGCTTATGTAAACTTCATTGATCATTTTACTGTTCAGAAAATTTACCATAATCCCCGTCTTCCACAACAAGTCTTATTTTTTTATAATGCCTAGAGAATACAGAGCCAAAACAACGAACAATGAATAATGATCAATAGTTCTGTGCTAAGAGAAGAGTCTGTCTGCTACTGTGCCTTAGCCAGTAAACCTAACAGGTGAGTGATGGATACCATAGAAACCCTAGCTATACTCTGTTACTATATTATGGCACGGGATGCCATGATAACCCTATCTGTGGTCCATTACTATATTATAGCATGGGATACCATGATAACCCTATCTGTGGTCCATTACTATATTATGATACAGGAGGCCATGATAACCCTATCTGTGGTCCATTAATGTGTTATGGCACAGATGCCTTGATAACCCTATCTGTGGTCCATTACTATATTATGGCAAGGGATGCCATTATAACCCTCTCTGTGACCCACTACTATATTATGGCACAGGGTGCCACGGTAACCCTATCTGTGGTCCTTTACTATATTATAGCACGGGATGCCATGATAACCCTATCTGTAGTACGTTACTATATTATGGTACAGGATAACCTTAACCCTATCTATAGTCCATTACTATGATAACCGTAACCCTATCTATAGTCCATTACTATATTATGGTACAGGATAACCATAACTCTGTCTATAGTCTATTACTATATTATGGTTTAGCTTTTTGTGTGATGGAAGGACAGGTGTGGGGCAACTCCTGTACTTATTGTTGAGGAAGGGTTTGCAACACTTAGACATCAGTTCTGTTTGCTATGTGTTCTGACCTGTATTTGTCATTCTGTTTCCTCTCTCTCTCTCTCTCTCTCTCTCTCTCTCTCTCTTCACTCTTGAGTCTTTTCATGTTCTAATTTACTACAGAGAAGGGTCACCTGAAAGCAATTGCAAAATATTTATGAGAGATGATGTGGCAAGCACACATTTTCATGACCTCATATCATGGCATTTCCAGACATAACTCCCACGGGAGTAATATGTGCATGTTATGCTGTTTCTGCTGACATTATAATCTTCCTTCAAGAAACTGTATAAAACCTATCTTTTAACTCTTATTTTTAAAGTAGGTATTGTCTTTATTTTATTAATTTGTTAACTCGATAAGCCCCATCTTTATATGCAAGTGTCTTTTTCAGTGTCTAGAGGAAGCAATTGTCTCATTGTGTGACTTGATTACAATGACAAAGCACACCCTCTGTTAGTCCAAGCACTGTTCATTCTCATGCCGGGGATCACGTCCGTCACCCTGCTACACAGGGGTCCAGGGAAGAAATAGCCAGGGAATTCTTATGGCTAGGCTTGTATAGGCCCTAGGGCCAATAGCCTAGTACCAACCTATGAGCCATTGGGTCCTTATACGCAACCTGCACTAATTCCTCCAATATTTCAGGAACTTTGAACAGTCACAGGACTGCCCAAACCAAGTTGTTTGGGATTGTGTCATATGCTTTCTCCAAGCTCAGGAATGCCCTATTGGACTCCATCCTTACCTCTACCTTTTTCTCCACTGTCTGTCTCACTGAAAACATTGGTTCAGTTGTGCTGCATCCTGATCTGAATCTGATCATTTCCCATCTGACTTTCTACTTCTCTGCTTATTCATTTATTAGCCACCCTGTCCAGCTCTTTCATGCAGTGTGATAGGAGTTTGCTATCTTTGTACTGCCCACAATTGTAAACAACCCCTTTGTTCCTGAATACTTGCACTAGAATGGTTGTTCTTCAGTTTGGGATATGCCTTTCTCTCCGTAGTGGCATAACTACGCTAATTAATGCCCACGAACTAAATCTTTTCACACCAAACTTATTATGATTACTTATCTAAAAACAAATGATTTTTATGACAATGGGGAAAGAGGTGAATGTATACATTTCCCTGAGTGTACTGTGTTTCCACTTGCAAAGGTTTGTGCATTTTTACGATTTCTAAATGCAAGTTAGTTGGAAGGACTGCAGGGTGGGTTGGGGGGGGTGCTGTGAATACATAGTGGAAATTTTGGACAACTCCCCTATAATGATTGTTTTTTCAACTTTTTTTTCTTCTAATTCTTAAAAACAGTCTGCCTCTCAGAGAAAGTTAGACTTTAGACTTGGAGGTAGTCCTGATTTGAAATGATTATTTCTGTTGATTCAGTTATTTAAGTGAGATTCCTTTACCCATTTTTATTACATGATGATTTAATATTACCTAAAATATTTCCTAAATTGTGCATATTAAATCTTGTAGATTATGTTAAGCCTTGTAATTGATGTTTTTGAATTACAGCAAGGGCTGACTTATTTTTGAGGAGAATGTCAGGGAATTATTACTTCTGCCATTATCTAAGGCAATCAGAATGTTGCACAAATTGCATCAGTATATAGGAAAATAATTGAAAGTGATTTTAAAACCATTGTTATTCTGTAGACTTGTCAAAATCTGTCAGGAAGGAGAAAATGCAAATGTGTAAAGTATTTTAAAGTGGAAAATATAAAAAACAAGTTCTGTGCGAAGTGAAAGATTCACTGCTTTATTTAAAATAAAACATTTAGCTTTTTTTAACAATTTTATGCTCTTAGTACAAAGCATTGCATTTTCCTTATCAAAGACAGATTTGCTAATAGAGATATTAAGAAATAAGGAAAGTAATGCTGTGAGCTGAGTCTGAAAACAGATTTGTAGTTTATCTGTTACTGGATGAGTTGTGCTGTACAATGGATTGATGATAAAATGGGTTATCATATAAAGGTAAAACAATAAAAGTATGAAGAAATAAAACTAATAAAATACCTGAAAATATGATACTGCATTTGCTAAGATAAGTTTAAGTAGTTGTGCTGCAACTCACTTGTGTCTTTCGGCTTTTCCCGGTTAGGGGTCGCCACAGCGGAACTCGGTCCGCTAATGATTGGCAGTTGATTTTTACGTGCCGAGTTGCCAGCCCTAATGCACAACCTTCAACGAAGGTACTCCCATTCACGCATGTCTCCACGCAGAAGACGGTCTAGCTGAGAGTCGAACCGGTCAGCGTCTCTATGAATATAAATATTGCCTCTTTTGTTTCCTTAAGTCTCAGACTTCATTTTGTGCATTTTTCAAGGATGTAGTTAGACATACTGTATGTACTCAATCTCCCTGTCAGATATGGTAGACTAAATAAACTAAGTCCGTACATTTTGAGGGGGAAGGTAATTCAAACAGAATAAAGGCAAATGACAAGACTTTCTGATGTACTTTTCAAACATTTTTTCCAAGGGAGCTTCACTTTCTGTGCCCCATGACCCTGGTCCTGCAATCCCCGAAACTCCTATATAGACTAACTCTAAGATCACTAACCCTTGGAGAAGGGAACATAATGCAAGGTACTACAGTGGCTTGCCCTGAACCATAATGAAAAGTATGCAACAGCACTGCATTTTAGCACAAGGAATTACACCATCTAATAACATTCATGAGATCATATACATTACTTGTATATGCAGTAAAAATGCATGATGGGAACTGAAGTGGCAGAACAAGCGAATGAGTCACATGTGCATTTTATAGATACGGTTCCTGTATAAAAATTCAATCCATGAATTTCTTATAAAGAGCATTTTATCTGACCATCATGCTCTGATTCCTGTACAACAATCTCAAAGTTAGCTAGCTACTTTCATAGAAACTTAGAATTTTGTAACATTCTAAGGAGTTCACAATTATTTGGAATGCCTTCAGTACACTTACGTGTGAATGAAAAACTCAGTAGCCAATGCTGTTTTGAAGTAGCAGTTACTGTAATAGATGTATCTCACTGAATAATACATTTATATGCAATATGATTATTCATGTCATAGGATCATATGAAGTTACTAAGCTAATGGCCCTACAAGTTTAGCCAAGTTCTACCCTTATTTCTGTGATCAAGATATTTCCTGTTTGCAGCTGTTAGGTCAGGAGAATAAAATAAAAGCTAACCTATTTGAAAGCCTGACTTTGACCACTAATAAATTAGTACCAGTGCTGACTTGAACCTCCAGATTTCTTGCCCCTTGCTTGTATTGTCAGATTCCCTTCCTTAAGATGTTCTTGTCTTAAAACTGTTATAAGTAAGAGAATTTCAGACATCTCTGAACAGTAATGTAAGACTCAAACAGCCTTCTGTAGTTCAGCAGACGAACAAAACAAATAATCAAGTTATTAGAATAAAATCTTGCCTTATCAAAGGATGTCTATTTGAAATGAACCAAAGATGGGCATTCAACTCACTTTGCCAGTTGTTTTCAATTTCCATTAGTTCAAAATACATACATTTACCACTCCTTAATAAATTCAACCTTCTGTCAGATTTGAAAAAAAAAAAGCTATACTATGCATTAACTGCAATGCCTTCAAAATGTGCCTGATTTTATTACTTTTATTAATGTTATGCTTTAATGTGCTTCTCATATGTTTGTCTATCAGCATCTTAATTTTTTTTTTTTGCTTGATTTTGCCATTGTAAAAGTTATTACAGATGTACATGTCTAGGTAAACAATAGCAACAAGGGAGAAACCATTCATCCTTCTTCTTGATGTATACATTTCAACTCACCTCTAGAAGTCCCTGTTGTACCTAAATCTATGGACATTCACATTGTCCACAGGGATGGTTTGAGCATTTCTACCCTTTAAGTACATTTTTACATAGATTTTACTGAGTATTAAAGGGGAAGCTAGGAAGCTTGCTAACAGCAAATCATACCTATGTAAATGCAGGGGACCTTCCTGTAGCACCAAAGGGAAATCAAAACAGCAGGCCGATGTAGTAGATGTATGCTGGGCCCATAACCCAGAGGTGTATGGATCAAAACCATTCTTTGCAATGCACAGGTGAGAAAGCTTTTAACACTAGTTGGAGTTATTTTTAGTGCCACCATGGTTTACTGGTAGTGTTATCATGGTCTAGTGGTAAGGCACTGGACTCCAAAGAAAAGGTACATGACTTTGAGACCTCTGGGACTAAGCTATTTCTTCTTTACACCTGTTGTACTACTTTCTCAGTGTATCAATGCAGTAAGTTGTGAAGAGCGGTACAAATAATGCAGGGCTTGAATCCATATTAATGATAGTTTGTATGTGGGTTGGCATAATGGTTAAGGCCGTAACTTTACAGGTATAAGGTACAGGGTTTGATGTTGATCTCTGGCTGTTGGATAGGCTAGTAATAGTCTGCAGTATGATTATCTGTTATTAACCTATTGAACCTGACCCCCTCCTCAACATCACTGTAATTGATTCTGCATTATCCGTCAGATTTCTACAGGCTAGCTTATGCCGCAGTTAAGGTGCATCTTTCACCATTTTAGCCTGCATGTCTATAGAACCCCACTAGCATATTGGGGGTATTGTATTAGAGACCACCTAAAAGGTATGTTTCTCTTTCATGGGACTTGATTTTTATCTTAGGCTCACATAATCCCATTCAAACCAGCAGCAGTGGCACACCTCAAGTTTTTAACTTAGAAAACAACTCTTTTCTTTGCATCAAATTAGTTAGGAAAATTTCTGAAGTGCAGTAACTGATGTGCAAGAAACCATTCTTGGTACCTCAAAAGGACAGGGTCATTCTGCATACAAACCCTATCTGTACGCCTAAGGCCCATCACAGAAATCTGAGTAAACCAATCTGCCCAGTTAACAGTCTTCTTCTAAATCCAAAAAAAGAAGGAGAAAGGATTTTACATTACATAGACATTCTGAAGCACCAGCACATACTCTCCATGCAGAGTAATGCATACAAGGAGCTCAGGCTAACCCTTTGCAGCTTTTACAGCTGAAAGACAGGAAACAGCAGCCTCCAAGCAGACAATCTCCAAACGGCTGGCGTCTGGTATTTCTTCTGTGTTCATCAGCTCATGAGGATAAAAAGGAGGGAAAGGTAATATAATGTATCGCAAGAGGCACTAACGCCACGATTGGTTTGTTTAAAAAGCATGATTACTCAAGTCATTCTTCAGGTAGTAACTTGTCCTCAGTCCACACTTTTCATACCATTGCAAGCTAGACATTGCATCCATAAGCAGAGCAGGATTTGCCTTGGTCATTCTGCAGAGCCTTCTGCACCCTACTACAGGAATGGAACCTTCATTTAACTATAATAAAGGGGTCTTCTGAGTGGCTAGTACTAGTGCAACAATGACTTGTATGATGAATACAGAACAGTCATGTTATGAACTTAGCATTATAGTAGACATTTTGATAGGATCACTACTGAAGTCTTGATGTTCTTTGTGTTTCACTGTTGCAGTCATCACATTTGGGTTATCTGCCTGCAGGTAGCCCTCAGCCAGCCTGCCTGAATACCAGAGTCTTAGGATTTCTGTGTCGGATGCTGTTACTTCTTCCATGATGTCAGGTCATCAGGGGTATAAAACATGCAGCTGACGCCATTACGTCAGTCTTTCTTGCCGTGTGGTGCCCGAAGCAGATGCAGTTCGAAAGTGGCGGTCGGCAGACTCCTGAAATTTTCATTTTCGAGTTTCAGACCTGAAGTCTTCTAAAAGATAAGTACCCCTTTGGGGATCCTTTTTTCTTGCTCTAACCGATGTCCGAAAAAATTAATAATTGTCTTGCCTGTGGAAAGCAAATATCTCATAGAGATTTTCATTCTTACTGCGTCACTTGTTTAGGCCCAGACCACAACATCCCTCACTGTTGGTTTTGTGTCTTGTTCAATGCCCAAACTATCTGTCATCGGGCAATTTTTGTAGCTAAATACTTTTGCTCTCGATCTCCATACTCCGGAATGGCATCGGTAAGCCTTTCAACTACCGATCTTCTGAAAAAACATAAAGATAAAGACAGTGACAGACCGCATAGGTCCAAAACTACCGCTGACACTACCGTAAAGCTAGTCGCCAGTCTGCCAGTACTCAATGAGGTGCTTTTGCAGCCCCTGATACCCACTTATACAGATTCACAGGCCTCTACTGAGACCCATTCGGAGTCCGGTATGCTGCGAGATGCTTCTTCGACTATGGGACCTGCGGATGTCTGTACCTTGGATGGGTCCGGAGCCGCTGTGCAGGCACCGGCTTCTGAGGGTGTATTCAGGCCTACCGATTTTCATATTAAACCAAAGACTTTGTTTCAAGCCAAAAATACTGAATTTCTCAGGCCTAAAGTTCGCACTACGCCTAGGAATCTGATGACTAAAGCACATTCTCAGGCCCACAGGCCTCAAAAACAAATGATTAGAATGGCTGAAGACCTTATTACCTTGATTAGGGAAGCCAGCCTTCACCCTAAAAGAGACCTAGAACTGATTTTCCTTCTGATTCTTCTGATCAGGAATCTGATGTCTCTGTTCCTTCTGACTACCAGGACATGCCCTTATCTACCAATGAGAATTCTGATGCAGAGGCTTCCATTCCCTCTGCTTCCCCTCTGGAAGAGTTTTCTTTTGGTGAAACCCTGCATACCCTTAGGGAGCGTTTCTGCTGGGTAAGCCTGGACTACTCCCAGTCCAAAAAGAGACTCAGGGAATTTTTAAACCTGCTTCAGCACAGGCCTCTAGTTATCACTCCTGTTCTGGATATTGTAGATGATGTCTTCTTGGAATCCAGCCTTACCCCGGATACTTTGCCCCCAGCTCCCAGGAAACCTGACAGGTACTATAGAATACCTGACTCTCACAAATTCCTTTTCAAAAATCCTACTGTGAATCCAGAAACCATTTCTCAAGGACCTAAAGACATTAAAGCTACTTCTGCCAAGTATCTTACCCCTTCTGACAGGGATTCTTGGGCTTTGGATAGATGGGGTAAGAAGGTATACACCTCTGCTACTCTGGCCATTAGGGCTTTAAATTGCCAGTTTCATACGTTAAAGTATCAACAGCATATTATGGGGCTAATTAAACAGAAAATGATGTTGATTCCTGACTGTGCAGAACAGAAAGATTTACAAGAGTTAATGCATTCTGCTGACCAAGTTGGTACACATACTTTGCAGTGTGGTTGTGATGCTTTAGAAGCATCTTGTAGGGCTGCTGTCACTGGGTCTGTTCTTAGAAGACATTCTTGGCTTAAGGAACAAAATTTGCCAGATCATGTCAAAGCTAAATTACTGGATGCACCCTTAAATGAAGAGTGCCTTTTTGGCAATAAAGCAGAAGAAGGTCTCAGAAGGATGGAAGTGAAAGCTAAATCTATGCAAACTGTTAAAGATTTCTTACAATTACAGCCACCTAGATTCAGTAGGCATTGGCCTTCAAAGAACTGGTCCTTTCCAGTCCCTTCCAGGCCTTCTCAGTCCAAACCCAGGGTCAGCAAACCCCAAAGACTTCAGCCTCAGGCTATGCACAGATCTAAGCAGTGGGGTGCCCCCACGTCCAAAACAGGAAGTAGTAAGCCAACCCCCTATGGTAAACTTTCTCAATGACTTATCCTTAACTCCCAAAAGCCTTGCTCAAGTACTTGCACCTTTAGGAGGAAAACTCGCCCTGCATGCAAAAAACTGGGAATACATTACCCAAGACAAATGGGTTTTAAACATTGTCTCCCTAAGATACAGATTCCACTTCAACTCACTCCCAACCCTAGGTGGATGGCCAGACCTCCCCCCAAACCTGTGGGGGATGGCCCAAAAGCAAGTACTTTCTCTCCTCAGCATCAAGGCTGTTCAACCTGTCCCGGCAGAACAAAGGGGACAAGGCTTTTATTCAAGACTGTTCCTAGTTCCAAGAAAAGAAAACTCCTGGCATCCTATCCTGGATTTATCTATCCCCAACACCTTTCTGGTGGTTCCAAAATTCAAAATGCTAACTCTCCAACAGCTGCTTCTTATGCTAGCTAAGGATGCCTGCTTGGCAACCCTGGACTTAACCTGCACATCCCCATAAGGGAATCTTGCAGGAAATACCTTTGCTTCAGGGCAGGTTCTCTGCACTTCCCTTTGGCTTATCTACTGTGCTCAGGGTGTTCACAAAGTACCTAGCTCCAGCCATTGCTTTTTGCAGGCAGAGAAGTATTCAGATTTACCCATACTTGGACGATTGCCTGATTCAGGCGGAAAGTCAGGATTTGCTCCTACAGCACCTGGCATTTGTAAAGAAACTTATAACTTCACCGGGTTACACCATCAACGAAAAGAAATCACACCTAGTACCCTGCCAATAGATTGTATTCCTGGGAACAAGCTTGAACACAACTTCCCAAATGGCATTCCTCACTCCAGAGAAGCAAATTTATTTGACAACTTACTTCAACATTCTGGCCACAAAAACCCAACTATCTGCAAGGAAAATACTACAAGCTCTGGGGATCTTGGCCTATTGCATTCTGTTAATTCCATATGCAAGACTGCATATGAGGAAACTGCAATGGTATCTAAAAGGTTTATGGTGTCAACATTCTCAGGACCTGGAAACAATAATTCCTATCATTCCATGTCTAAGGGCAGAGTTCCTTTGGTGGACAGAGGCCTGCAGCCACAACAAGGGACTCCCTTTCACTCTACCCCCTGCCACCCAAACACTAACAATAGACGCATCAGATTATGCATGGGGGGCTCATATGGCAGGGCAGTGTATTCAGGGCAAATGGAACCCAAAGCAGATGCACCTGTATATCAATCAAAAAGAAATGTTAGCTGTACAGAATGTTCTGACAGCCTTCAAAGGCCCTATTCTTCCAGGACAACTATTGGTAAAGACAGACAACAGCACAGTTATGTGGTACATAAACAAGAAGGGGAGAACACATTCCTACCCACTCTGTAGACTAGCCATGGCTCTGTGGAACACAGCCTTGAGCAACCAAGTACACCTACAAGCTCAATTCCTGCCAGGCAAACTAAATTCACTGGCAGATGACGTAAGCAGAAATCTCATGGACCCACACGAATGGAAACTGGAACCCAAAATATTCAAGCTTTTGGGGAAGAGATAGGGGACACCAGAGCTGGACCTGTTTGCTTCCCCTTAGAACTATCAATTGAACAAATACTGCACCAGGACTCCCCACAGCCAAGTTTGGAAGGTGGATGCCCTGTTCTTTTCCTGGGAAAGCATCACAGTCTTTGCCTTTCCATCTCTGCCTCTCCTCTTGAAGGCTCTACTAAAGATCAAACAGGACAAGCCAAGGACAATCTTGATTGCACCAGACTGGCCACACCAGCATTGGTATCCTCTTTTGTGCAGTCTGACAGTGCTACAACCATGGCACTTGCTTCAGACCCCTTCCCTGCTGTCCCATCAGGGGGGGCCAAATTCTGCACCCTCAGCTTCAGACCCTGAACCTTGCAGCCTGGCTAATCCCCTGAACTCACCTCTAGCAACCCTCAGTAAGCAGATGCTGGATGTCATTATCGAGGCAAGGAGGACTAGTACTAGAAAATCCTATTCAGAAAAGTGGAAAAGATACTATTCCTGGAGCCAGTCTCAAGGGATAGGCGCAACTGTGCCCAACTTACCTCATATACTAGATTACTTAACAGAAATGCTCCACAAGGGTCTATCCTTCTCTTCAAATAAGATTCATGCCTCTGCCATCTCACCCCATTATAATACTGAGCCACCCCTCTTCTTTCATCCTCTGGTAAAACACTTCCTTAGAGGGTCCAAGAATTTAAGACTCCCCAGGAGAGCTCCCACTCTAGCCTGAGACCTTAACTTTGTATTGGAAAAACTTACACTTCCCCCTTTGAGCCGGCTGCTACAGCAGAGTTGAAATTCCTATCATGGAAAACAGCTTTACTTCTAGCCATCACTTCAGCAAGGAGAGTGTCTGAACTGCAGTCCCTTATGGCAGTGGAACCCTTCATTATCTTCCATGCGGACAGGGTTTCCCTCAGGACTAACCCATTTTTTATGCCCAGAGTGGTGTCTAGTGTAGCTTTAAACCAGTCCATTCATTTGCCTACTTTTTCCCTTAATCCTCAAAATAAAGGGGAAAGGATACTGCATTCTGTAGACGTGCACAAACAGCTTAGATTCTATTTGAACAGGACTAAGCCTCTCAGAAAATCTGACCAGCTGCTAGTCAGCTTTGCTGCAGGGGAAGGCCATTTCAAAGCAAAACATATCTAAATGGATAGCACACTGCATCCATTTCTGCTACAAACACCATGGAAAACCTACCCCACAGGGAATAAGAACACATTCCACTAGGGTTGCATCTACCTCTACTGAATTTCTCAGAGGAGTCCCTACCAGGGACATCCTGGAAGCTGCAACCTGGAGCTCTGTACACACTTTCACCAAGCATTGCCACTTGCCTACCTTTTCTAAATCTAGAGCTGGATTTGCCACAGCAGTCTTACAGTGCCTGATTGCCAGTCCTAATGCTTCTTAATCTACCTCCACCCTTCCTTAGCTTTGGCAATCAACCCAAATGTGATGACTGCAACAGTGAAACACGAAGAACATAGTACAGTTGTGTACACTCACCATAAATGTAGATGTTCGAGTGTATTCACTGTTGCAGTCCTGGTTTCCCACCCTCCAGCCCCCATCTCTCTCTCTCTCTCTCTACTTCTCTAAAGGTATTTACTTTTTACTGTTTGTTTTTTTTTTTTCACCATAACTTAGCTGTCTATTTGGGGGCTTCTGACATTTGGGGCAAGAAAAACTGATGTTGGCTGCCTGTTTTTATACCCCTAACAACCTGATATCAGTCCTGGAGCGACAGCAACTGACGCAGAAATACTAACTCTCTGGTATTTGGGCCGACTGAGGGCTACCTGCAGGCAGATAACCCAAGTGTGATGACTGCAACAATGAATACACTCGAACACCTACATTATGGTAGGTGTACTCAACTGTACTTTTCCATCCATTCGTCTCTTTCTCTTGGAGTATCCTAGGGCTGTTCTAGATGCCAAGTCTTTTTCCCCATCCACAATTCACCCCCCCTCACAGAACCTCTGGTGTCCTCAAATCTGGACTGATTTGGGGGAACCTAGACTCTGAGTCCTTTTGCCTCCTGTGGCAGAAATTCAGAGGAGCTGATTCATGGTAACAACTCTTAATAGATAGGAATGAGATGGGAATAATAGGAATGAGATGGGAATAATAGGAATGAGATGGGAATAATAGGAATGAGATGGGAAGATGAATAAGGGGTCCCTTGTTCCACTAGAAAAGAATCCAAAATGGCAGAGATGGATGCCCCCTTTATAATGAAAACATGATGTTGTCCCATGGACGTAGATGTTAGCCTGGCTGGGCTGGGGGGAGTGCAAATCTGTTGTATATGGGCTGAAAAGCAAGTCGTATGGAGCGGACGTCCTTGCAGTTACTACTACTGCAGTAGTGATCGTACTGAAACATCTACTGTTATGCTAAGTTTTCCATGCTGCTGTACTTCCAGCAGCAATGATGGAGTCCAGAGGTTTAGCTAGGGGTTACTGCAATGCTTCTGATTACTAATATTACAGCGACTGAGTGGCGATTGTAATATGTGAATGGATATAAATGTGGAGGCAGTCTGTGTTGCTGTCGAACTGTCCTTTTTGAAAGGATGTTAGGTCACTCACGGTCAGTCTCCATTGTTGCATTCAGAAAAAGTTGGATGTAACAGGAAATCTACAGTAAGTTTGCATGGAGCTGCAAACTGGTAAAGGGGGCAGATACTATAAGTCAAAAGTTGTACTTATTGTCCTAGAATGTCAGCTCAGCCTTGTGGTGGTTATGGCTGTTTCCCTTTCATAATTATAGATATCTGGAGTTTGAATTTTCCATGACGTAAAAAAAAAAGTGAATTTGACATGGAACTGAAATCCTTTATTCATATGGACAACAAACGTCTTCATGCCCGCCGTGTAGGTGGACTGACACTTCTGAACCTCTTACTTAATATAATCAGATCTGTGTTTATTACATTAGTGAATAAGGAATTTCCCCTGCATTGTCCTAGAAAGTGGGTGCAATATCGACTCGGGTTGTTACAATAAGAACTCTACAAAGTGTGTACTGCCACTATGGAATGGAGGTCACCAGTCATAAGGGAAAAAATTACACTGAATACTGCATTCATACTGAACATATGATTTACACTGCTTGTGGCCTTTCTTTAACCCCCATGCACCACTTAATGTGAAATAATGTTTTCCCTGGACTATCTGCAGTTATTTTCAGGTGTTACGTTAATAACATTTACAACACGCAGTGATTTAAAAGCCCTAAATTAAGCACTTTGTCACACCTATGACTGTAACATGACAGCTATAGCAACTGCTTGCTGCAGTTTTTCAGGAAATATTAAAGCAAGCCATGAGTTTTCTTTTATAAATCCGATCTGATTTTTTTAATAATTTCTGATGAGATGCTGATGCTTGTTTCTTAGTCTCAACCTGAAACCAATACCATGAACATTTGACAATATAGTACTTCTCATGGCAGTAAATTGCAGTGTCACACAAGGATTCTGGGTTGTTGAATTCTAAAAGGAAGCAGGAATATTTTCTAATATCAAACTCTACTTCCTGAGATATTGGGGAGGAAACATTTGCAGATGGCACAGGTGCTGAATGTTTTCAAGATATGGTTTACAAGCATTTTAATAATCATGATTCACAGGCATTCCTAGCTACATCAGAAGTTTATTTTCTGTATGGTTAGCTATGAAGCAATAGTTAAGAGATAACTATAACCTTGTGGTAATAATTTTGAAAGTACATTAAGCACTACTTTGATTATATGGGCCATGTGATTACATCATTATTGTGTAATTTTATAAAGCTGCATAAGTATGGTTGATTTTATTTACAAAAAGTATATATCAGTTACACTTAAAATAGAATATTTTCAGAATGAGCATTAGAACTGCCATTCATTGATGCTTTGATGTTATAGGAGACTATATAATTAGAAACACTACACTATAATATTAGTACATGTTATCTTAAGTGGTGAACTTCTGAATAAGTTAAAATTGTATCACATGGTCCAAAAGCAGGCATTCATTGTTTGCAAATCAGCACATTAATGGTATTTCACAATAAAGTTACATTTTTCAATGTTGTAACTTATTTTCCAGAGCCTTTTAATAGAACAAGTACCCTTGGTGGTCTTGCCTCTATGAGTGGCAGTGCCTTTGGTGGACTGGGAAACCCCTCTCTCAGTGAGTATCACCCTTTGGGTTATTTCTCATATTAGTGGCTATAAAGAAGGGGACCACACTTAACTGAGCCTTATCACTGCTTTATCATATGTTAATTTGAAAACAAAACTGTAACCTACATAGAGCCTACCTTTTCAGACTCCTGTAGTTAAGGGTGTTTTTTTTATAAATCTAAGTGAAATATAGCATTAACATTTTATGCATTACAGTTAAGAAAAATGTTTTAAGTCATAGTTACAAGGTATTAATTTACAAAACGTATAATATGAATCAAATCTAAATACTAACTGCATAATTAGAAGGTTGGCGTACCTGCATACATTCAGAGTTTTACCCTGAGCAAGTTAGTAAGTTATGCTGTTGTAGTTATTAACTTAGAAACCATCAACTGTCTGTATAGATTAATGTCACAGGGTTTTGTAAGTATAATGTATTACCACCCTGTTCTAACAGGTAGGAATTACAGAAGGGGGCAATTCTGGGCACATTGCAGAAGCTGAGAAGAGCACTCTTGGTTAACAAATCATACAAAATTTCATGAACTCTAAGCAAACTGTGACCTGGGGGGGGTCCATTCCCATCGTTGTATTAAAAACCCAAAGTAGTTGGAGAAATGAAATTGCACGCAGTTATTGAGTGTAACTATGAATTACAGTAGGAGGGAATTCAAGATACATTGGGGGTGCTGAGAAAAGTACTCTTGGCTAACATTGAAGATTGAAACAATACTAATTTCATAAACTTTAATTGTACATTGACTTAGGAATTGGGTCCATTCCTGTCATGGTAGTTCAAACTCAAAACTCTTTGAGAAATTAAACCAAGAAAAAAGCAGCTGTAATACAATATTAAATATACTGTCAGCTATTTAAACAAATATACCTACTTAAATTGTTGCTGTCCTATAAGGGCCATTTATACCTGAGGATACTCATTTCCAACAATAGGCTAAAAATTCTCAGCTGCTACATAGACTCAGTTTATGTCTAGTTAAGGGATTCTCTAATTCATTTATTGCTTTTGAACTTCCACCATCTACATGATTGCTGCTTCATGCAGCTACTGTATTATTTATGAAAAAATGCTTCCTTACATATTACTAAAGCTTTTCCTATTTCCAGATATGTCATTTTGTTTTTGAATATCCTTTTTAACAACACTCCTTGTTCGGACATTGGTGATCACTTAGTGAACACATACATGTTTTTTTTTTCCTTTGCAATAGAAATTAGAATTTTCTGATATGCCTCATACAAGGCTTACACATATGAAGGTATGCCCACCTGACATGTAATTAATGGCCATCGTTCTTCAAAAGACCAGTACGTTTATGGTTTTCATTAGTTGTGTTATTTTAGTTTCCTTTATTTCATTGTTGTTCGCTCAACAAATGAGTAATATAGCACCTAGTCAGTTCTTTGAAAAGTGTAATGTGTTCTCATTAGGAGGTCACAGAATGATGATGTCATAGTGTGCCACTATGCTTTATGATACGAAGTACTGTGGGTAAAAGGAAGAGTGTTGCAAAAGGCTTCTACTACATCCATTTGACAGGCTATTCATATATGCTGTAAACCTTAGAAAAAGAACCCATTAAATTAAAAGTAATGTTCTAGTATACTGTTATTTTGAAACATTCTAAAATATAAAATGCGCATCTGCATTTTAAAGATAGGAATCTACACAGGTCTACTTCGGAAGACTGACAAACCAAAAGACTGAATCCCAAAAGACTGAAAATTCAAAATACTGAATGATGGAATTTCCCCCTTTTCCACTGTTGTGCTTTCTTGGAGTTGGTATATGTAGTTAGCAGGGGGTCCCCCCCCCACATGAGGCATGCAGGGGGGCTCACTCCCTGCATTAAAAATGGGGTCAGTATTTTGAATTTTCAGTTTTTTGGTTTGTCAGTCTTCTGAAGTAAGACCCATCCACGTATATCTGAATTCCAAAGCTGATTGTTATCTGTACGTTTACTACTTTAGGATGGTAGTAGGTGGAATGCATTGGATTGAGGCATCTTTCTGATTAGTTGGTAGCAGAAGTAAAATGCTCAGGAACACTTTCTTCAGGGATACTATGGTGTGGATATATGCTTTTCAGAGAACCATTAATAATTGCAAAAGGATGCCATTTTCTTCAGATTCTGATACTCTCCTCTGGTATTTGAGCTAGCAGTTCTATAATTGTTGTGACGTATCTTGTATTCATCAGTGGGTAGTTTCATGAGACATACATCAGTCAGTGATACTCTCCATCAAGTTTTACAGCAAGAGAGCACTGTGTACCCCAGGACCCCCCATACAGACCCATTCCCTGCTTGCAAATCACAATAGACTCCTGTAGCAACCTTAAAAAACAACCACCCCATTCACCAAATTAACTTGACGGGGGGATGCAAGAAGTGTGCCAGGCCTTCCTACTGTATCACACACACATCTGTGAACAATTTATAAGTTGCCACTTTATCTGCTGCATGCACTTGGAATTTGGTAAGAAGCCAAGTACCCAGAGAAAAACCATGAAAACATGGGGTGGACATGCAAACTTGACACACAAGTCACCCTGGCCGAGAACTGAACTGGAAAACCTCTTGCTGTGAGGTGACAGTGTTATGCACTGTACCGTATGATGGAAGATAACCTTTCCAAAGACATTCACAGTGCTATTGTTATGTATTTGTATTGTTATGTTTATTATGGTGACTGTTGAAGTAAAGTCCTCCAGGTTGAACGGAGTTATTTTATTTAAGAAAAAAATGTTTTTACTAGAGAATAATATACCACCTGCTCTGTCATCATTTGCTGCGTTACTGTACATTTCAAAATATTGAAATTTCTGCTGTTCTAAGTATAGTACAATGAATAAAATTAAGTAGCATCAGATGGGTTGTTGCTAAGTAATGCCCAGATGTTTGTGCAGAAGCCCTTTCTGCCATTGTGGATCCAGTTTGTATATTAAGTTGCTCCTTCGAAGTCTGGACTTCATAACTCTGTGTGAACAGCTTAGCATCTGACTAATATAACCTATAGGTGACCTCTGCTAGGTGTCATAGCAGGCAAAGATGCTTAATACTACAAGCTTAGCTCTCAACTTTAAATGATTTTACCTCAGACCTTTGGTTCATACATCACAACAATGATTAGTGAGAAATAACGTCATTGAAGGGAACAGGTAATCACATCTTTAGATATTTTTTCTTCAGAAAGAACATGTAAGTACAGAGTCCATTTAATCTAACAGCTTTCTTACTGAACAGAAAGTATCCCTGGTTTTGGTTTGGCTGTGTTCTCAAGCCTTTCACGAACAGGTTTGGTGTTTTGCTGCATAGGCAGGTGAGTAACCCCTAAAATCACCCCCATATGTCCATTTCTTAATAGTAATGCATACTTATCCATCTTTTATCATGTGCAGCGAAACAGTAGAGTATATGGAAAAAATATTAATCCCAAGTGTCAATTCCAAATTGTAGTTACAGAAGATAGCCCCCTTCCCTGATGTTCCCTTATTGATCATGATCATATAAATGGTAATGTTCTCTCTCACTTCCTCCTTTTATTGTTAATCCCAGATCAGTATATAATAAGAGAGTCTTATTCTGAAAAATCCTTCTTACTACTTTATCGTTGACATCTTCATTAGCACTTCCTCCATCCCATTCACTTGCCAGTATCAGATTGTAAGCAGTTAAGTCCAAATAAATACCTCATCTGCACTATTCATTGTCAGTCCCTTGATGTGTTTGGAGTAAAATAGTTACATTCCTGTCTTCTTTTCCCCATTTTTTATTGTCCGGATCACTGTAGGTTGCAGAATACAGCCCCCCTCACATTTCCCTTAGAAATTCGGGTTTCCAGTCATTGAAAGTTTAAAGCTTACTGCTCTCCCACCTACACCTTTCTTGTCATGTGCCATAGAGCAGTAGGATGGATGCAGTACCTCCTAAACCCCATCCACTGCTGTCAGTCTCCAACTGTGGTTAGATAGATTTGCCCCCTTTTAACTTCCCTATTGCCATTCCCTGATTACTGCCATAATAATTATTAATTTGTTGCCTCTGTCCATGATGTCAGCTCCTAATTACTTGAGAATAAAAAAAGTATCATCTTCTCCACCTTATTTGTTGTCAGTCCTTGACTGCAGTCAATATTTGACTCATCCCCCCTCTTACCGGTCTCTGATTGTATATACTTCAGTTAGAGTGAACACCGTCCTGGTACACACTTCTTTCACTCTCCAATTGTGTTTGAATATAAAAGAGTAATGTCTCTTCCCACTATCCCATTGTAATTTTTCTGATTACAGTGTGTAAAAGGATGCAACTACATTCTACTTCCTTTCGTCCTTAATGTTTCCCTAACTCAGATAATGTACACAATGCTTCAGGTCTCTCCATTTGTTGCCTCTCAGCCGTATCTCCCTCCTTATCACAGCCACTGCAATATAGCTCATAACTATTCTCTGTCGTATGTCAGACAGCAACATACATAAGAAATACACACTTGTATGTTTCCCTCTTGTCATGCAAGCAGATGCAGTACATAGAAATAATACCAACTCCCTCCCCATTGTGATTTCTCAAGCACCCCCTCGCAATTCTGTCAGATTCCTTAGTGTTTCAGTTAACACTTTCTCTGCTGTTCTGAATCAGATATTTAAAATATACATGCCACGCCATACAGGGCCAGTTACTGAGAAAAGACACATTTGTTTCTTATTATAATGTTTCTCTGAATAGCAAACAGCCTTTTCTGTCATGCCAATTGAAACATAAAAACAAAAAAAAAAGTTTGGGGGTGTAACAACATCTTGGAAAATCACAGGCCTTCCACCTCTGCCCTGTACTTTCCTACATATGCCAGTGTTTTCTCACCATTACATGATTACATGTACATGTATATCTGAACATCTTGGAGCTGGTGTGTGTGTGTGTGTGTGTGTGTGTGTGTGTGTGTGTGTGTGTGTGTGTGTGTGTGTGTGTGTGTGTGTATATATATATATATATATATATATATATATATATATATATATATATATATATATATATACTTTGTTTCACTGAAAACTCATTTCACTGAATCTCATTTCACTGAAGTGAAGTTAGTATATATGACACTGTATAGAGTACTGTAAGGCAAATAAAAGGTATGTGCCCTTTCCCCCACTGTAGTGCAATCCTGGAGTTAGTATATTTAGTTAGGGGTGTGTGGGGGGCATAGCCCCTCACTTAGTTTGAGTATATATTGTCTTCTGGAGAGAGTTAGTCATTGGTGTTGTAGGTATGCGTGCCTATGGTTTAAAATGTATTGTTTTGAAGCTTTCGGTAAAATATAATATAAATACAAACTAGGTGGGGAGTGGGGAAAAGACCTATACCTTTGACTTGCCTTACAGTACTCTCAACTCAGGGACAGTACTTCACTTCAGTGAAATGAGTTTTCAGTAATTTGAGTTTTCAGTGATTTGGCCAAGGTAAATTCAAATTCACTGAAATGAGCTTTCAATGAAACAAAGTAGACCCGGTCTACTTTAAAATCTCGACGCCCATATGATCGACGGTCATATACCCGAGATGAAAAGAGAGAAACATGAAAAACACAAACGTTGACTTTTTTTCCCAGGGTAAGTAAACACATTTGGCCAGCATGGCTGACCTGTGTATTCCCTTCTAGTGTGTGAAGTGAGGATTACAGATTTCTGCAGCCCCCATCCCTTCCAACAAATGAGTGACGTGTAGACCTCTCTCTGGTGTGGGTGTGTGTGTGTGTGTCTCTCTCTCTCACACATGCATCTTCAGTGTCAGATAAAACGCATTGCCAGCCTCCAAGATTTAGGTCTTATAATTACATCCTCTATCATGCCAAAAAAAAAAAAAAAAAAAGGATGCCATGCTGGTTCACTGACAGAGACTACTAGAACAGAAAGGTGATGTGTTATATTTCATTAGGCCAGTGAAGACTTTACAATAATGCTCAAGTTATATTATAAAACCTATGTTGGCCAGAAGACATCACATCACTTTTTTGTTTGAATGCCTGCTCAGCTCATACTAGAGTCGATAGCAACTATAACTGTACACTTAATTTATTCTCAAAACTTCTCAAGAAAATATAGAACAGTTCAAATAGAGAAACACAGAAAAAATAAACATTCATCTCTGAAGTGAGGCTGTAAAGCATATTTTCTTAGAAAAATATTTAAAATTATTTTTTTTTAATGTAAAATTAGTGGTGTGTGCTATTTAGGGGGGAGGGCAGGGGATTATTTCAGCCTCTTCCAGATAGTGTGACATGTCTTTGACCAGCATCTAACGTATACAAAAAATTACACTGGAAGTAATTTCCTCATTAGGAGTGCCAGATTTCCCCCAGTGAACTAATTCAAGTATTTGAACTGGGCTTCAATACTTAGTCTTAATCACATTCACAGCCACAACTGTTCAGCTTTCTACTACATTCTCAATAGAGTATACTTTACAACATTTTGTCTTGCCACACTTTTATCTCTGAATTAATTCATAAATGACCCTGGTTTTTGAGGATGAATTAAACTGCAGTGTTCTCATGT
>NC_056747.1:557488982-557591482 GCF_019279795.1 Protopterus annectens
TATATATATATATATCTATAGTCTAACTTCACAATCTCACAACAAGCTCCATTACACTGCTACAGTCAACTGAATGAGGATTGACTGTAGCACTAGTTAATAGTGAACAAGTTTTACAAGCTGAGATGGCTGACATACTCATTGACAACCTGTGAAGTACAGCCAGACTTGATACAGAATATGGTCAGTTATTAAGGAGGCAACTGCATTGGGAAGGAGATGTCTCCGTTACCAGAGAAGTGTTTTGCATTTTTATTCAGGATTACTTGTAGTTAGAAGAAGCAAGCCAAGATCTAGAGTCTTTATTAAACATAAAATACGAGAGGGCAGTGAAGGCATTATGTTAACTTTTAAATCAACATATACAACAGCAAGTGTAACTGAGAACGTAGATAACCAGATTATTATATGCAACTGCATATCAGGCCATATATAATCAGAAGAGGGAGGATTCTACCTGAAGAGGGAAGGAATTCACAGGTTACCGGGGATTTTTTCTTCATAAAACTATTAGTTAGATTTGGTGTGATGTTGAGTAGTACACTAACAAGGGATTATGTGACAGTCAGGGATTAGGAAACAAGAACCCCCCGGATCACAATGAATAGGCTTTTGGTGGTATGTTTTTCTGTTATGCGCATGCTTTTATTTATTTACTGACATTTGTTTACTGGGAACGTTTACTGAGTTACAAGAGCCCATTTTCAGCAGAGTCTTGGGGACAAAAGATCCAATTTGCATAGCTAAATTACAAAACATCTTGGTAAGATACATAAGTTATTTACAGTGTTGTAGACAGAGGGAAAATGCAAATATAAAAGTGCAAACAAGAGAAAAGATATATCACAATGTACAGTGCTAGTTTGAGGCAAAATATTTGTTGTAGACTTGATTATCTAAAGCAGTAACAGAAATGTTTAGAAAGTGTTGCTTATAGGTTATAGGTATAGAGGAAGAGAGGATAGCAGAGACTTAACAAGGAGAGGTTAATGAGGATAGTGAATTGTAATGGTGACAAGGATGATATATTTCAGCCGGAAGTGGAGCATGAACAAAACAAATATATATGGATCCCTATCATATGATGGAAACCTCATTTGACTGAAACGCATTTGACTAAGACCATAAGACTGAAAATTCAAAAGACTGAAAAGTCACTTGACTGAAACCCATAAGACTGAAACCCATAATGCTGAATTTCAACATACTAAATTGTAAACTGGACTATATAAAGCCAGACTAGGTGGGGCCTATGCCGCCCACACCCCCACCCTCCTAACTATATATACTAACTCTAGGATTGCAGTATAGTGGGGGAAAGGGCATATACCTTTCACTTACCTTACAGTAGTCTACATGCTGCCACTACTGTGCCCTTTTCCCCACTGTAGTGTAATCCTGGAGTTAGCATATATATTTAGGGGGTGGGGGGCTCAGCCCGCCACATTGAGGGGTGTGAGGGACGTAACCCCCCACATAGTCTGGTTTTACATGCTTCATTTGTTACCTGTAGAGTGAGTACTACACAGTGGGATAGTTTTAAGGAGCCCTAGACAATCTTGCTCTAAGTACTTTCAGCATGCCAATTAGTAATCTTTTTGCAATACAGCAGGACTGTTTTTTCAAGACCAAGTTGTCATTTATTTGAAAATCTAAGTTATGTCTGAGAAAGTCATCAGCTTCTGTTGTGTTACTGGTCTCACTTCCCATTTATTCAGTTGTGGTCTAACATAATATCCTAAAGTCCCAGTACTGCACGACTAAATAATGGGAAAAAGACTTACTGCATTATTTGACTTAAATCTGTCAGTGCTTTTCTGATATTGGGATATTACATTGTCTTCGAACCTCTAGAAAAAAATGAAAATCGTGATCTTGGTTATACCGCATAGTGATAATCTTTCTTCTTAAAGTAGAAAGTTCACTAGTTTAACTGTCTTACTTTTGTACATTTATTCTCAAGCTCAAGAGCAATGAATGGAAGTAAATGTTGGAGACACTTTGTTATCTGCTTATCATCTGAATAGAGCAAACCAAGGGGTAACATTACATAGATTAATTGCATTTTGTATCCTCCACCTTTAAGCAGAAAAGCTGAAATATAAGCAGAAAATGCTATCACTGTATTGCTAAAATGCAGGAAGATGTTATTTACCCATGTTTGAACTATGTTTTAAAATGTTTGTTGACAGAAGATGCATTGTCTTCAATTCAAGTGGGAGGAAATAGAAATGTCCGAGTTAAATCCTCTATACTGCAGAGTGGAACTTAACAACCCTGACCTCTGCCACACAAATATCTTTGCTCAGTAGGAGACGATAGACATGTAACGTGCACACAATAAATTGTAGCTTTCCTTTATTTGTATTTCACATGAATAAAGGACAATTCTGCTATGACAATGCGCTTCCCATCATGATTAAAATGTTGACTATTAAGCCAACATATACTTGACAAAACATGGAAATATAAAATACTTTGAACGTATGTGTCAGGTGAACCACCCTTGTGTGCTGTTGCTTTTATTTTGATGCAATGTGTTTTAGAAGTCAATATTTGCCAGTCCAAATTGTTTTCTCTGCATTCATCAGGACTTATGTTTATAACTCACCATTAGACCATAACAGTTTCTGAATTATCACCATTGAGATGTGAAATATTACTTATCTGTGACCCAGTGATGAGAACACTTAATTAAATACTGTGCAAAATCTCCCTGAAACAAATAGAAAATGTACATCTGTCAGAATGTGTCTAAGTGACTGCACTTTTGAGGTGCAGCATGGTGTATCTATTTCCCGTTTAAATAGGAATAAAAATAAATATTTGGTAACTAGAAAGGAAAATGCAAACTCGAGTGTTTAGCTGTTCATCTTCTGTACAAACTTAAGTGGATAATATTTGTTTAGCTAAATTATTGTCCAACATAGGTTAGCAGTTAATTCCATGTTATCAATTTCTTCATATGTGCCTTTCTTTATTTCAGCTGCCAGTACAATGCGGTGTTACTTTTGATAAGTTGCTTTGCTAGTGCTAGCACTTCTGAAATGTTTCCATTTTGTTTATTTAACCTTTCAGCAACGAACTCAATGTTTGGTCACAAAGACAGCCCAACAGTACCAAATTTTAACAGCCCTCATGAACCTTGGAATCGACTCCACCGAACCCCACCATCCTTCCCAACACCTCCACCATGGCTGAAGCCTGGGGACGTAGAACGCAATCCGTCTGCAGCGACTCATGACAGAGATCGTGACATTGATAAAAGAGATTCTTCCATTAGCAAAGATGACAAAGAAAGGTATGACAGCATTGCCAAAATAACAACAGCTGAAGAATTATATTTTTGTATATGTAATGTACGCTTGGATCTTCCAAAATGTGTTGGCTTGATATCTGTTTTAGATAGCATAGTGTCTCCCTTGATTCATGGTGATAGTTAAAGAAACAGCAGGGGGTTTTCCTATAAGTAACATTCATATAAGATCATATTCTGTACAAGTGGGAAGACATCGAATGTAAGTAATGCCTTATTCAAGGTGGAATATTTCTATAACTTATATTGATATTTGTAGAATACGTCTAAGGATTTGAACTCACAAAACACTGCAACACCTACTGATATCTTACCATAGCACTGAAACTTAAGAAATCTGGGAAAAGCCAAACATAATGGGGGGGGGGGGGACAAAAGCCCCAAATCACACATTTTAGATATTGCTCTTACAAACTTAGAAAGTTGTTTGAATAAGAGTATTTGTGTTAGCATGCATTTTCTAAAGGATATGAATTCTGAAACTCAAATGTCTGTCATTATTTAGTGATTTCAGTCATCAAATATTTTCCATAAAAATTGCAATTTTTAACAAGAACAGAACAAAAATATGAGGAAAAAATGGACATTGTAAAAATATCTGGACAGTTGAGAGGTATGCATCCTACTCTTAACGAAATATTGCCTTTGATAAATAGAGGTATACAGAATCCTTTATTTAACTCATGTAAGGGACAAGTGTTTCTTTTTTGACCATAATCAAAGATGGTGCCTTAACATTGTTTTCGTGTGAGGGAAGAGGCTGAGAAGGCTGTCCATTTCTTACAAAATAATGTATGCCAGTCTCACAGGTAACAAAACATGTGCCATCTAAATATGAGCCCCAGGAATGGGGTGTTGGCAGACTTAGCAGCCAAGAAATGCAGATCATGATAAATAGTTTATTTTGCTTATTTCCAAATTTGTTTCTAGGATACATTTATGACTGCATCTTGTTTTCAGGAGGGAAGTCACAGAAAGCTGGATTCTAAAACAGTTTACATTAGGGGTACAATACCGTGCCCGGGTTGTGATGAGTTCCCTTCCAAAAGAATGCTTGCACGTGGACAATGCAAATGAAAAAACAGCACAAGTATTCGTTGACCATTTGCAACGTAATTTGATTCTGAAACACTGTAGTGGCATTCTTTTCATTTGCAGGATGAAAATAACAAATATTAGATTGCCAGAAAGAAATATAATGTAGCAGAAAAAATACTATCATTTTAAAACAGTGCAGTCATACAAGTGTATGTATTAATGGCTGAAAATCTACTGCTAGCTACATTTTACAATCCATTTAGACGACAACCAGCTTAGCATAATAAAAGACTGCATCTCTGAACAGGAAGTGTTTGATAGATAATGCCTCCTCGGAAAAGTTGCTGGTGTAAGTTCTGTGTGATATGTACAATACTCATGGCAGCATAGAACCTGCAAGGGAATCCTGTGTACCCTGAAAATAAACAATGCCTGTCATTGTGTATATTGGCACGTAAAATATTCCAGGACCATGTTGGTGACAGTGTAGGAATTCCCCAGAGTGTAGCTTCCAAGTTTTCATATAAGTTCCTGGCTATTGTGTAAGTCTTGCATTGGCACCATTTAATTGACATGCAGACATGGCATGATTCTGTCATGTAACCAAGAAGGGAAGATGTCATAACATGTACCAGTATAAAGGTTGTTATTCCCTAAACTATTAGTTTCTACCCCATGCTGATATTATCATACCCCTTCTATCAGAAAAAAAAAATACCTGAGAAGTGTACAAAATGACATATATGGAGAAAGTGTACCTTTTGTGTGGGTATGTGTTTTTTGATGGGCTTGTTCATGTAGGCATCTAGTGATGAATAATTAGTCATATATATTCATCAAGGAACAGCAAAAACTGTTGTAGATGAAAAGAATCTGTCAGAAATGTGAATGTGTCTCTAATTCCAGTTTATAGTGACAGTCCTGTTTAGCCCTGTCTGATGATGCCTAGATGACATATCCCCATATTGTTGCCAAAAGTGCCTAAACTGCAGCACACATGGATGGTGACTAAAAACATATCTGTGTTGCTATATTCTGGATTCAGGTGTTGAGCTTTATCTGGTGATGCTCTGTGATACACAATGTAGAATATCACAGATCATGATTTTATGTCCCATTATATGGTAACATATAGGGCGGCCATGGTGGTGCAGCAGTTAGCATTGTCACCTCACAGTAAGAGGTTCTCTGGTTCGATCCTTGGCTGGGGTGCCTTCTGTGCGGAGTCTGCATGTCCTCCCTGTGGTCACGTGGGTTTCCTCCGGGTGCTCCGGTTTCCTCCCACATCCTAAAGACATGCTGTAGGTGGATTGGGCACTCTAAATTGGCCCTAGGTGTGAGTGTGTGCATGTGTGTGCTTTCTGTGGAAGGTTGGGTGCCGGGCTGGCAACTCGACACCATAAAACTCCACTGCCAATCATGAGAAGACAGGTGTTCCGCTGTGGCGACCAGTAACCGGAAAAAGCTGAAAGAAGAAGAAGAAGAATATGGTAACATGTAGATAGTGTGGCCTCACAGTCTGGCATGTCATAGTCATACCAGCACAGCTCCAGGTACCAGGGAATATGCATCTACAGGATGATGATGATGATGGCATTGAAAAAGTGGTTTGGGAAAAAACACAATGTATATCAGTATAGTGGATTCAGTAGGCCTAGCCACAAGTAATATGGTGGGATCTAGCAGAAAGCTATGTTCTATAATACGCCAAGTGTGTGGACAACACAAAAGATTATCATGATGCAAACAGCTGGTGTGTTGCAGTGATGTGATTCATACAGGGTATACTGACTAGTGCATGTCATAGCTAACTGTAGAGTCAGACAGTTATGATTATCACTGTGCCATATGAGTTATGAGTGGCAAAAGTCATTGTTATTACAGGTTATGGGACATACAGGATATCTCTGCATGTATGTACCACAATTGGAATGGATGCTATGCAGTATTGTCCACAATAATTAAAAATATATCTTTTGATGTGGTCTTCCCTGTCAAGGACACAGTGATGACCCATGACTGGGGGGATTCCAGCATGAGTTTGACCACAAACCTCTGTCATATGTAGTCTTACCATAATGCAAAAGCAGGACTCAGTTTATGGGGGGATGTGTTGTCTACTTTGTAGGGCCATATATTGGATTATGGACACTTGTGTGTGGAATTATTTAGAGACCACAGGGATGTGAATCACCAGACTGAAGTGGAGTTGAGATTCCCAGCACTGACAACATGCTCCCAAGACACAACTGCAGTAGGCAGTCATTGACTCTGTTGAAAACAGTCATCTGATTGGATAGGTGCTGATTTGAGTGCACCAGTCTGTGGGGTTTTCAAAGGTAGCTCTCTAATACTGTAGCAAATCTGTGAGCCCAATTTGAGTCATTGCTCACTGAATGATTATCACTAGCAGCCTCAGTGTAATAATTCATCCCAGGAGGGTCATGTTGTTGTGGGACTTGTCAAAAGGGACAACATCCTGATGCACCTTCCTACCAGATATGATTGGCAAGGAGTCCTGTTACATCTCTGTACCGGTTGTTTGCACTGTGATCAGTGTGATAGTTTTTGTGGCAGCAAGAGTGAAACCACTTGTGTGGCTGTCAGCCATGTCCTTTATGTCACTGGTTTTGCTCCAGGTGTGCACACTTGTATACATAGCCGTGCACCTGAGCAGTATTTAGTCAGTCATAATGCCTTGACCAACAGCCAATATATCAGCCACTGTATCAGTATAACTGCTTATTGCCCACAGAGTCTGGCCATGAAAGCTAGCACCAGCATCTGTATTGCACACACACACACACACACACACACACACACACAAGCTGATGCCAGCAACATGTCCACGAAAAATGCTTAGTGCCCTTGTTTAATAAATAGTGCTAAAGAAAACAGCACACTGTGGTAGAGACCCACCTCTGTGTCTGGACACTACCTGTTGAACAGCTAAAGGTCCCATAAGAACAGGACACATAAGGTGCTTACCCAAACTGTGTGCATATTATTTTTATAGAATTGCCAAGGTGCAGCATGTATATCAAGTATCTCCCACCTCATCAGCTGGATCTTTGACAATATAACTGTTTCACGTAATTGTATGTGGTAGTATAACATTTTGTGAGACTCTACCACATTAATAAACCTTTGCTTACAAGAGTTATTTAATAGCATGGTCAAAACATAGGTGCATTACTGCTTACACACGAGCAGCATCAGCCTTACTTCCACCTAGTCTTTCCAGCTTATATAGTCCATGGAAGACTATGACACACTTGTGATTGTATTTGTATTAGTTACAATAAATACATTTGAAATTCAGACATAAGATCATTTCAGAGTGAAAAAGTGTAATATGTAGGTGGTATACTTTACTGTATGACTATACTAGTGTTTCATTTCTGATTCTGATATTAAAGGATGTATCTTAGTGCCTTTTCTTACTTGAGAGTAAGTTGTTTTAGTTGTTGGGTGTTAAGGCATACATAATGTCATTTGGTACTTTGCTGTGTTGTTGATAAAATATGTAGTGTATTATCAATGTTTTCTTACTTGATGTGGTCAGTGGCAGTTGTGGATCACAGTGACATAGTGTTTGTATTTCATGATGCTATGTGTTGTGGCTGTATCAGCTGTTTTAACTGTGTACGCATATATGTATACACATATGTATATGTACATGTATATGCATATATACATGTATAAATATATGTATATGGACATGTATATTTGTGTGTTGTGGCTGTATCAGCTTTAACTATGTATACAGATATGTATATGTACATATATATCTATATCATGTGTTTGTTACCAGCATTGTAGGAACACTGTAGAGACTCGGCAGTTATGACAGCTGTTTTCTGTGTACTTTTTATTTTGTTCGTGTGCAACGGTCATGGGCAGTCATGTTCCCAGTCAGATTCACACATCATGACCTGTACATGACCTGTACATGAAGTGTTTATAGGCAACGTAATTACAGTGTACCCATTTTATTACTAGTTTCATGACATGTTTTGCATTATGCTCTGCAATTACTTTTACAGACATGACATATTTATGTTGACCACATTAGGTCAGACACCCATTTTGTGTCTCCCCAGTAAAATACATTTGTGCCCAGTAATGTTAAGTGGGTCATAGAAGGACTGCAGCTCTGTTGAGAATGTCATTGCAGCCAACTGTAAGTTGCATATATATTTAGCTTATTTAACTAGCATGGATTCAATCATTGCATACAGACAGAATCACAAAATTGTGCAGTTTGTGATTATATATATATATATATATATATATATATATATATATATATATATATATATATATAAAATTTGGTCTGTCATATACTTGCACTGCATTTCTCAGTTTTACTTGTAGAATTTGTTCCTTTCACTGTGATGCATCATAAGCTGTGCCTAGTGCCCGTCTGTACCTCCTGATTCTAGAAATTGTCTCTTTTCCATGTACATCATCCAATATTTGCTGCCAAAGAGGGTCAAAGTCATAACTCTCAACCTGGAAACATCAAAAATTTGGACAAGGCCCATGAAAAATAGTTACAAATCTGTATGCTGATTAAAGTAAAATTTGCATATATAATTATGTAACCCCGCTCACACCAATGGAACTGTGGGATACCAATTTTCAAATGCAAACTGAAGAACAGACAACCAAAATATGGCACCATAGTCCCCCTGCAGCCATTCCAATGTCCCATTACCAGGCTATTTCACCCCATTTACCATAAACACTAATGTTTGCATACTGGTTTACTTCTACAATGATTATTTGGATTTTATTTTTACATTTTATAGCACAATGCACAAACACTAATAGATATCTGCTAAACAAAGCAATACTGCCTCACAATGAAAATAGACTGGGCATTAAAACTTCTCTGCCCTTGAAACTCACATTCATTGAAACAGAATTGAAACCCACACCACATACAAAGAAAACGCATTTGGCCAGTGGTGGATAAAGATTACCTTTGGGCTGTTTTCAAATCGTAGGCCCCTTGCATACAAAACAAGAAACATACAGCCATTCTTTGATACACCTTCCTGACTTTATTAAATTATATTCCTGTATAATACAGCACACTTGTTAAACTTAAGTTACAGTGCATTTTAAATTTATTGTTTGAACATTTTTCCAGTAGGCAATGAAACAAAATCTGCCAAGAACCAATAATGACAAAACTGCCCAATTCTTAACACTTCCATCATAAAAGTATACCTCCATGCACACACTATATATATATATATATATATATATATATATATATATATATATATATATATATATATATATATATATATATATGTAAATAGAATGACAGTAGTGTAAGCCATAAGCATCTTGCACAGCTTCTTGCACTTATTTCCAATTTCAGTTTTTTTTTTTTTTGGCAGGGGGGGGGGCAAAAATCAGGGACACATTTTAAACATTGCTTGTATAATTTTGGAAAGTTACTAGATTTCCACAGTGGCGACCCCTAACCGGGAAAAGCCGAAAGAAACAACAACAACAACTAGAATAAAATGTTGTGTTACCACCATGCATTTCACTGCCAAGTCTTGAACCCATGATCATGTGCACTACAGTCAGAGCAACATACCACTATCAGTTTCCTGGAAGACAGGAAGACTGAAACTTAAATGACTATCATTTACTGAATTCAGATGTTCTTCGTGTTTCACTGTTGCAGTCATCACATTTGGGTTATCTGGCTGCAGGTAGCCCTCAGTCGGCCTGAATACCAGAGTCTTCAGATTTCTGTGTCAGTTGCTGTCGCTTCTTCTATGACGTTAGGTCATCAGGGGTATAAAACATGCAGCTGACACCATTATAGGTTCATAGGTTCATAGGTTTATACTAGGCTATCTGCCCCAAGGCATTTATAAGCCTAGCCCAAATTTTTGTGGCTTACGCCACCCCTTATATGAAAAAATACTGTGCCCTTTAGTTTGTTGTGCCTCTGTCCAGCAGTGACACAGAGATGATTCCCGGGGTAAACCTACGATCTCCCATCCACAGGTCAAGATTTCTCTTGAACAGAGCCAGTGAGGTGCTCTGCCTCACATGGACCGGGACTCTATTCCACAGCATAGGGAGTCTCTGAGTGATAAATCTATCCCTCCAGCATGTCCTATTTATATCCGTGCTAAGGTTTAAGTCACTTGCTCTAGTGGCTTTGGTGGATTTGGATTTTTTGAGGTGGAGCATGTCCATTAATTCCGGGTTGGACATGGCCTTGTATGTCAGGCACATGTCACCTCTGAGCAGACGGTATGCAACTGAATAGAGCTGGAGTTTCTTCAATCTGGCAGCATATGACAGATTTTGGAGTCCCTTTATCCCTTTGGTGAGGAACTTTTGGGGTCTCTCCAATTGCTGCAGATGTCGGGCGAGATACATCCCGAATGGGGCATTGTACTCGATCATTGGTCTGATAAGTGAAGAGTACAGGGGAACAATGACCTCACTAGATCTGGATGTGAATCCCTTCATGATCAGGTGGGCAATGTAGAAGGTCTTTCTAACCTTTTAAATCTAGAACTACAAGGAAACTTGAATGAGGAAGTGAAGAGACAGCATTCATCATCACAAACTCATTTACGAAAGAAAGAGAACTGGTCTCCAAGCATTTTCTTTTTTTGGCACTAAAACATGCCTGAATGCATATTTTTTCCCACCTGGGAAGGAGGAACTGGTTCTACCACTCCCCGGAACAGCACGTGATGAAAGACAGCTGGAAATGAGAAAGACTTGTCCAGTGTATGAGGGAATACCCTATGAAAGGAGGAATTTCATCTCACTGCCATCTGTAACCTTAATGATCTTCAGAACCCATTTGTCTGAAATTTGCTGCCTAAGCGAAAGAATATTCAGACTTTCTGGAAGAGAAAAGGGGCTGCCAGGGTGGGGGTGGGGGTGGTGGTGAAAGGTTCCTTAAATAGTCATTCTAACTTTTTCGACCGTCCTTGGTTTTGGAGGGCTCCTGGATTTTTTTTGGAACTCCCCTTGCAATTTCTACTTTAATGTCTGTTTACCTGCATTTTGAGACCGTTTAGTTTGTTTGCCAAAACTGAATGAGGGGGTAGAGAAACCCTTAGAAATGGAAAAGGAGGGTTGAAAAACCTTCAAGATTCCTTGTATCAACTTACCCCTCTTATCATACTTTTTGATCACCTTAGACGGTGTAGGTGTTAACATCAG
This sequence comes from Protopterus annectens, assembly GCF_019279795.1. Classification (NCBI taxonomy): domain Eukaryota; kingdom Metazoa; phylum Chordata; order Ceratodontiformes; family Protopteridae; genus Protopterus; species Protopterus annectens. Next base: position 557,500,558 of record NC_056747.1, read on the forward strand.
AGGGACCAACAGCTTGTTCCATGGTCAGCTGAAAAAGGTACCTCTTTCCTAGAAAACAAGCAGCAAATACTGGTTTTACATCATTATATTATTATATACATTTTTATATACATTATTATATACATTATATATATATATATATATATATATATATATATATATATATATATATACATCATACAAATTACATCAGTCTTTCTTGCTGTGCGGTGCCCAATGCAGAAGCAGTTCACCAGTGCCAGTCGGCCGACTCCGAGTTTCAGACCTGAAGTCTTCAAAAAGATAAGTACCCTGTTGGGGATCCTTTTTTCTTGTTCTAACTGATGTCAGAAAAAATTAACAATTGTCTTGCCTGTGGAAAGCAAATAACTCAAAGAGATTTTCATTCTTACTGGGTCACTTGTTTAGGCCCAGACCACGACATCTCTCACTGTTGGTTTTGTGCCTTGTTCAACGCCCAAACTGTTCATCGTCGGGCTGTTTTTGTAGCTAAATACTTCCATTCTTGATCTCCATACTCCAAAATGGCTTCATTAAGCCATCCGACTACCAATCTTCCGAAAAAATGTAAGGATAAAGACAGAGACAGACTGCATAGGTCCAAAACTGCTGATGAGGCTTCTGTTAAGCTAGCCGCCAGTCCGCCTGTAGTCATTAAGGCACTTTCACAGACCCTGATACCTGCTACTACAGATTCACATGTCTCTACTGAGACCCATACGGAGCCCGGTATGCAGCAAGATGCTTCTTCGACTATGGAACCTGTGGATGTCTCTACCTTGGATTGGTCTGGAGCCGCTGTGCAGGCACTGGCTTCTGAGGGTGTATTCAGGCCTACCGACTTTCATATTAAACTGACGACTTCGTTTCAAGCTAGAAATACTGAATTCCTCAGGCCTAACGCTCGCACAACACCTAGAAAACCGATGACCAAACTGCATTTCAGGCCAATATGTCTCAAAAACAAATGATTAGAATGGCTGAAGACCTTATTACCTTAATTAGGGGAAGCCAGCCTTCCCCCTCTAAGAGACCTAGAACTGATTTTCTTTCTCATTCTTCTGATCAGGAATCTAATATCTCTGTTCCATCTGACTGCCAGGATCTACCCTTATCTACTTATGAGGATTCTGCTGCAGAGGATTCCATTCCCTCCGCTTCCCTTCCAGAAGAATTTTCTTTTGGTGAAACCTTGCATACCCTTAGGGAGCATTTCCACTGGGAAAGCCAGGACTATTCTCAGTCCAAAAAGAGATTAGGGAATTTTTACTCCTGCCTCAAAGCTATCCCTCCTGTTCTGGAGATTGTAGATGTTTTCTTGGAATCCAGCCTTACCCCAGACACTTTGCCTCCAGCTCTCAGGAAACGTGACAGGTACTACAGAGTACCTGACTCTCAAAAATTCCTCTTCAAGAATCCTACTGCAGATCCAGGGACCATTTCCCAAGGACGAAAAGGCATTAAGGCTACTACTGCCAAAAATCCTACCCCTTCTGATAGGGACTCTAGAGCTTTAGACAGATGGGGTAAGAAATTATACACTTCTGCTACTTTGGCCATTAGGGCTTTAAATTGCCAGTTTCATATGTTAAAGTATCAGCAGCATATTATGGGACTACTTAAACAGAAAATGATGTTGATTCCTGACTGTGCTGAACACAAAGATTTGCAAGAGTTAACACATTCTGCTAAACAAGTTTGTAAACATACTTTGCAATGTCGTTTTAATGCTTTAGAAGCATCTTGCAGGGCTGCTGTCACTGGGTCTGTACTTAGAAGGCATGCTTGGCTTAAGGAGCAAAACTTGCCAGATCATGTTAAAGCCAAATTACTGGATGCACCCTTAAACCAAAACCGCCTTTTTGGCAACAAAGCAGAAGAAGTCCTCAAAAGGATGGAGGAAAAAGCTAAATCTATGCAAACTGTTAAAGATTTTTTACAAGTACAGCTGCCTAGGTTCAGTAGGCATTGGCCTTCAAAGAACTGATCTTTTTCAGTCCCTTCCAGGCCTTCTCAGTCCAAACTCAGGGGCAGCAGACCACCAAGACTTCAGTCTCAGGCTATGCACAGATATAAGCAGTGAGGGGCTACCACTTCCAAAGCAGGGAATAGTAAGCCACCACTCTTATGGAAAAATGGCACAATGACTTATCCTTAACTCTTCCAAGCCCTGCTCAACTACTTGCTCCCTCAGGAGGAAAGCTCGTCTTGCATGCAAAAAACTGGGAACTCATTACCCAGGACAAATGGGTTTTAAACATAGTTTCCCTAGGATAGAGATTCCACTTCCACTTACTCCCAACCCCAAGTGGATGACCAGACCTCCCCCCAAATCAGTGGGTGGAGGCCCCAAAACAAGTTTTCTCTCTCCTCAATATCAGGGCGATTCAACCTCTCCCAGCAGAACAAAACGGACAAGGTCTTTACTCAAGACTGTTCCTGGTTCCCAGAAAAGAAAACTCCTGGCGTCCTATCCTGGACCTGTCTATTCTCAACACCTTTCTGGTGGTTCCAAAATTGAAAATGCTTACGCTTCAGCAGCTTCTTCCTATGCTAGCCAAAGATGCCTGGCTGGCAACCCTAGACTTAAAAGAAGCTTACCTGCACATCTCAATAAGGGAATCCTGCAGACAAAACGTACATTTCAGGGTGGGCTCCATGCACTGTCAGTTATCTGCACTTCCCTTTGGCTTATCTACTGCGCCCAGGGTATTCACAAAGTCCCTAGCTTCAGACATTGCATTTTGCAGGCAGAGAAATATTCAGATTTACTCATACTTGGACGATTGCCTGATTCAGGCAGAAAATCAGGACTTGCTATTACAACACCTGTCATTTGTAAAGAGACTTCTAACCTCACTTGGGTACACCATCAACGAGAATAAATCATACCTAATACCCTGCCAGCGGATTGTATTCCTGGGAGCAAGCTTGAACACAACTTCCCAGATGATATTCCTCACTCTGGAGAAACAAGTTTATTTGACAACCTACTTCAACCTACTGGCCACAAAAACCCAGCTATCTGCAAAGAAAATCCTGCAAGCCTTGAGGTTCATGGCCTCTTGCATTCTGTTAACTCCATATGCAAGACTGCATATGAGGAAACTTCAGTGGTATCTAAAAAGTCTATGGAGTCAACATTCATCAGGACCTGGAAACAATTAGTCCTATCATTCCTTATTTAAGAGCAGAGTTCCTTTGGTGGGCAGAGGCCTGCTACCACGACAAGGGACTCCCTTTCACTCTACCTCCTGCCAACCAAACCCTAACAACAGATGCATCAGACTATGCATGGGGGGCTCACATGGCAGGGCAGTGCAGTGCATTCAGGGAAATGGAACCCAAAACAGATGCACCTGCATATCAATCAAAAAGAAATGTTAGCTGTACAGAATGGTTTGACAGCCTTCAAAGACGTTATTCTTCAGGACAACTATTGGTAAAGACAGACAATACCACAGTTAAGTGGTACATAAACAAGCAGGGGGAACCCATTCCTATCAACTCTGCAAACTAGCCATGGCTCTGTGGAACACAGCCTTGAGCTACCAAGTGAACCTACAAGCTCAATTCCTGCCAGGCAAACTAAATTCACTGGCAGATGACTTGAGCAGAAATCTCATGGACCCACACGAATGGAATTAGGAACCCAAAATATTCAAGCTCTTGAGGAACAAATGGGGGATACCAGAGGTAGACCTGCTTGCCTCCCCTCAGAACTACCAAGTGAACAAATTCTGCACCAGAACTCCCCACAGTCAAGCTTGGAAAGTGGATGCCCTGTCCTTTGCCTGGGAAAGCCTCTCAATTTATGCCTTTCCCCCACTGCCTCTCCTCTCGAAGGTTCTACTAAAGATCAAACAGGACAAGCCAAGGACAGTACTGATTGCCCCAGACTGGCCACACCAGCACTGGTACCCCCTTTTATGCAATCTGACAGTGCTGCAACCATGGCACATGCCTCAGACCCCTTCCCTGCTGTCCCAGCAGGTGGGCCAGATTCTGCACCCTCAGCTTCAAACCCTGAACCTTGCAGCCTGGCTAATTCCCTGAGCTCACCTCTAGAAACCCTCAGTAAGCAGGTGCTCGATGTCATGCTTGAGGCGAGGAGGCCTAGAAATAGAAAATCCTATTCATAAATGTGGAAAAGATACTGTTCCTGGAGCCAGGCTTAGGGGATGTACACAACGGTGCCCAGCTTACCTCATATTCTAGATTATTTAGCAGAAATGCTCCACAAGGGCCTAGCTTTCTCTTCATTTAAGATTCATGCCTCTGCCATTTCAGCACATTATAATACTGAGCCACCCCTCTTCTCTCATTCCCTGCTAAAACAATTCCTTAGAGGGGCCAAAAATGTAAGGCCCCCCAGGAGAGCTCCCACTCCAGCCTAGGACCTTAACTTTGTATTGGAAAAACTCACTCTTCCCTCATTTGAACCAGCTGCTACAGCGGAGTTGAAATTCCTGTCTTGGAAAACAGCCTTACTTCTAGCCATCACTTCAGCAAGAAGAGTGTCTGAACTGCAGGCCCTCATGGCAGTGGAACCCTTCATTGTCTTCTATGCGGACAGGGTTTACCTCAGGACTAATCCATCATTTATGCCCAAGGTGGTGCCTAGTGTGGCTCTAAACCAGTCCATTCATTTGCCTACTTTTTTCCCTAATCCTCAAACTAAGGAGGAAAGGATACTGCATTCTCTGGACGTGCACAGACAGCTTAGATTCTATTTGGACAGAATGAAGCCTCTCAGAAAATCTGACCAGCTGCTAGTTAGCTTTGATGCAAGGGCAGAGGGGAAGGCCATTTCAAAGCAAACCATTTCCAAATGTATAGACCATTGCATCCATTTCTGCTACAAGCACCATGGAAAACCTACCCCACAGGGGATAAGATCATATTCCATAAGGGCTACATCTACCTCTAAGGCATTTCTCAGAGGAGTCCCCTACCAGGGACATCCTGGAAGCTGCTACCTGGAGCTCGGTACATACTTTCACCAAGCATTACCACCTGTCTATCTTTTCTAAATCCAGAGCTGGATTTGCCACAGCAGTCTTACAGGGTCTGATTGCTAGCCCCAATGCTCTTTAACTGCCTCCACCCTTCCTTAGCTTTGAGAATCAAACCAAATGTGATGACTGCAACAGTGAAACATGAAGAAAATAGTACAGTTGTGTACACTTATCATAAATGTAGATGTTTGAGTGTATTCACTGTTGCACTCCTGGTTACCCTCCCTCCAGCCCCCTGACTTCTTGGCTCTACCTTTCCTTCTTGTCTGGTATATATTATATCATGTATATTTGCTTTTTGCTGGGGGTGTTCCATACCATATAACTGCTTCCTATTGTGGGGGCATCTGACATTTGGGGCAAGAAAAAATGATGTAATGGCATCGGCTGCATGTTTTATACCCCTGACAACCTGAAGTCATGGAAGAAGCGAAAGCATCCGACACAGAAATCCGAAGACTCTGGTATTCAGGCCAGCTGAGAGCTACCTGCAGGCAGATAACCCAAATGTGATGAATGCAACAGTGAATAAACTCGAATATCTACATTTATGCTAAGTGTACACAACTGTACTTTCTCACTTCTCACCATAGCTCTCAACCTCTTAGCACAAAAAACCTGGACAAAGCCAATAATGGGGGAATACAGAATTCAATTCTCACCTCTCACCATCATAGCTCTCAACGTCTTAGCACAAAAAGCCTGGACAAAGCCAATAATGGGGGAATACAGCCCCAAAATAGGGACAAATTTCAAATACTGATCTTATAATCTTAGAAATTTGCTAGAATAAAAGGTTTTGTGTTACCATTTATTTTCTTATGAATACAAAGTCTGAAATTCAAATGCCTGTCATTATTTAGTGAATTCAATCCTTCAGTGATTTGCCATAAAAATCCTGAAAAACACAGATTTAATGAGGGATAGAATAAAAATATATCCAAATGCCTATCATTATTTAGTAAATTCAATTCTTCAGTGATTTGCACAAAAATACTGAAAAACACAGATTTAATGAGGAATAGAACAAAAATATGAAACATAAATTCACAAGTGCTGGCGGCTAGGGACTTTAGGCTCTTTTTACCTTGTACCCAAGGTACAGGGTTTGAGCCTGAGTACTTCTAGCCACCAGGTCTAGTCAGTGGGTGTGTGTGGGGGGGGGGGGGGCATTTACACACACACAGAGGATCGTTTCTTTCCCAAGCTAAATACCTTCAGCAAAAGCAACTCAAGCAGATTGTTTCCTTCCCAAACTAAATACCTTCAGCAAAAGCAACTCAGGTAGATCATTTCCTTCCTAAGCTAAATACCTTCAGTAAAAGCAAATCCATACAGATAACTCCCAAAAAATAAACTCCATTCGAAAACATTCAAAGCTCTGCAGCAGCAGTCATTTCCACGCTCGCTTCCTTCCCAAACTATAACTCCACGTGCAGATAAACTCCGTTCACCAGTTTGAAAACAGCCAAAGCTCTACAGCAGCAGCAGTTGTTTCCATGCTCGCAGATCCATTCAAACAACCAGCCAGAAATGCATGTACGTGAGCCCTTGAGCTCAATTCCGACAGGCTGACAGAGCTGACATTATCGCACATGTGATGATGCCAGTTCAAAAAGCACAAAAGAAAAAAACATTTTAAAAATCTGGAAAAAAATGGAAATTAAGGGGTGTCACTTGGGAATCATGGCACCCCATTATTTGGAGCCCAAAACTCAGTAAAAAATGAGTAATTCAGTACGTTGGAAGGTATGGTCAAGATATCCCAGTACACTGTCTTACTGCTGCAAAGAACAGTAACTTTTTATTTTAAACACTCCAACTAAAGCCATCCCTGTGGTCCTTGCAGTGATACAACTGTAAAATCCCATAGGTATTGCTGGTACGTTACCAATGTTGTTATGGTTTGTTGGGACAGAAGTGATTGGCATGATTCATTGGGCTTAGCTTGACACTTCTAAATTTCCCAAGTGCCTTCACCTTTATGTTTATGGTGGGGGGAGGGGTAATGTGCTCCAACTAGAGTATCAATTGACACTGTACTACCTTTACTGAGGTCATGTGTTTGTGTTTTCTAATTTGTTGAAAATACTGCTCATTTGATGGGCTACAAATGCATTCGTAATTTTAGGTTATAGTGGGTATATATAGTTTTGCTTTGTATGCTGTATGTGAATGTTGTATCCATTTTTATTTATCAGTCAGAAGGAGGAATTACTTGATTGAATACATGCAGGGTATGTGTTTTTCATTGAAGATGGAAGCTGTCAGACAGCAAATATGTCTGCAGCTGGGACATAGAAGTCTGTTTTGTAAGATTTAGTGCTTGGGTGATATTTCTGTGGCTGTTTCTTGTCTGTAATGTAGTTTGCTGTGTCTAAGTTGAAGTGATGCATTGCTGGCTAGAAATGGGAGTCACTGTCAGTGCAGTCTGTAGTTATGCTTCATCTGTTTTAGGAAATTTCACTTTTGTTTATAGAGCTAATGTAGATAAGCCCATGGGATATGTTTTGCTATGTTCAACATAATTGAATCCATGAAGATGGAGTTCGATTGATTTGTCTTTTGGGCATATTTGTTTTTAGGGATTTCTGTTCAATGTTTGAGGAATTTGCTGATTTGACTTATAATTGTATTTCTCTGCACTTGACACTTGAATGCATTTCAATGTTAGGACCCTATAACATTGTGCCAGTGTCTTGGAATCCAGCTTTGATTTTGTTGTGGCGTTACAAGCCTTGAGAGTTACCATGATTCTCAAGTAGAAACAGCATAAGATGGTTCTGGGACAAGTCTCTAAATTTTTATGTTCCATACATATGAGACCTTATTTATTAATGATTAATGGAGAAATATTTCTTTTCTTTTCTTTTTTTTTTTGAGACCTATATTTATACTTTCAAAACATCAACTGTGCTTTGCAAGATGTTTAGGCATAAGATGTTAATGTGAAAAAAATATATACATTCATTAAAATGGCTTGTTATATACATTTTAAGAACTGTAAAGTCTTTATTTAATTTTGGAAAATGTTATAACTTCTACTTCCATATGTTGTTATACAGAGCAGTACAAAGTGCATGTAGGTGACAATGCCAGGGCTGTCTTCTGCTGCAGAATGAAAGTTGAACCTGGCTTGTTCTTTTTGCATGCTTTATCCAGAAAGCATAATTTCCTCCTTTGTTTAAACATAAATTACCACATTTGGCAATAAAAGACTAAATCTAAATAAAAGAAGTTTAAAGCTGAAGCAGGTTGAGCTTACAGAAGTTCAAAGGCTTGTACAGTCTGTAACTAAAACATTGCCAGAGCAATTCCTTTGAAGTTTCTGATGGCCATCTGTGGAAGTTAGCAGAGGCTATGTCATATTTTTGTTTGAAAAATTAAATATTATGAGGTAGCTATGCTCAAAATAGCAACAATGATTGTTAAGTATTGTGCTGACTCCAGATGTGGATTTTTACAGTCATAGTCAGAATGTGCAATAATCTCTATATTAAGCGGTAGCATCTAAGAAACAGCATAACTATTTAATAAATGTGTTAGTAGCTAAATGATCAATAAAACAAAAAAATAGAAGCAAAATTATATAACTAAGTCATCCATGTTAGATGCACTTCAGTATTATACTTAAAAGATCATAAATGTCTGCTTAACTTTCATGACTTATAAAGAGGGCAGCACAAATCCATTTTGTTTTCTTGCCTACATAATAGAATGTAACAGCCTATGCCTGCTCCATTGACAAAGAAGGATAAATCCTTGAATTTGTGCTAGATGACCTGTGTTTGTCTATCAGCCTATACGCCAGAGGAGCTGGCCAGAAGTATTTGGGAATAAAGTGGCAATTGGTGCTCACCCACCATGATCGGAGAGGGACTGTAGTTTGTTCCTTTTTTGGAGTGGACACCTACACTTGCACCTGTCTATTTGTTCGGGGGGGGGGGGATAGGTACAAAACAAAAAACAAAAAAATACCTGACTCCTGCAGTGGGTGATGGCTTCTTTCAGTACTCATTGAATAGGATGGTGAGATATTGCCCCTGGGAAGAACAAATGGACCAAAGGTATCCAAGAAAAAAAGAATGTAACAGCTTATATAATGTGAAATATGCTGTGAAATTTCATCCTTCAGTCTTGCTTTGTAACTGATTAAGGAAATAGATGTATGAAACAACAACAATAGAGCACCAGCAAAGTATGTGGACAGCAGAAATAGAATGTGCTTTTTGAGTGCAAGCTTTGGAAGTGGCATGCATAAAAATATCAGCCATGTTTAATGAGAAATTGTGGTGCAGTATAGACACGACATGCAGGTGGATAACAAAATACACAGAAAATGTCATTGTGATGAGCATGTTAGCCCCTCCTGCCAAACAGTTGCACAAAACACACACAAACAGCAGACCTGTAATGGTAAATCAGACATCTTTGGGAAACTTGATGTGAGAACAGCAGGCAACTTATCCACTGACATGAAGAGAAATGCAGATGTTCATGTCACAACAGGTAGACATATCTACCTACCCCATGTAAAAGGAAGGTGAAGCTGTGTACAATGTTAGATATGTAGTATTACAAATTCATGAATTGAAATAAAATAAACTCATCTCCAAGCAACAAGGAAAAATATTACAAATCAAAATAAAATATGTAAATATAGATATATGAAAATTAGCAGAATGTATGGATCAACTGTTCCCTACACTTTCAGAAGTACTTCTTTAGAGAGAGAGAGAGAAACGGCCTGGATTCTGTGAATGGACAGTAGAGAAGAAATCATATGTTATTTACAAAAGCATTTTAAAGATGGAGAAGGGGTGGGGGGGAAGAAGGAATGGAGGGAAGCTAGAATGTTAGCTACACTTAAAGGACAGGCTAGAAGGCCTAGATGATTCATTTTGCCATCACACAGATCAAATCCACAGCATTAAAAAAAAATACATAACATTTAAAACATAATGTATGATCAGTTTTAAAAGTTGTCATCATTCATAAGGCTGTCAAGAAAATGTGAGAGAGAAAAATAGCATAATTGATGTATACCAGTCAGCATGACTACACAGAATAATGTTTATCATTTTTATGAATAAAGTCAGATAAGATGCACCTTTTTGCTGTTGTCAGACATTTTATCTTATGTCTATATACTCAGTAAAAAGCATTTAATTGCTTATTTTACAGTTCGTATGTTAAAGTGCTAGTAAATGTAGTATTAAAATGTTAAAGAAGATGACATGAATGTCTGTATTTCATTTTGAAGTGCTTACTTGAAAAAGAGATTTAGAGATAATTTTCCTCTTTCTTATTTCTTCTAGGGAAGCCTCTGAGAAACGTCATTCAAGTCATCCTTCACCTGCTCCTATTAATCAAACAAGTTCTACAGGACATAATCGCACTGCAGCAGAGCAACTCCGCAGTCATGTCAATAATGATGTTCGTGAAAAAGAAAAGCCCAAGGAAAGGGATCGGGAGAATGCTGATTCTTGGAAAGACATTGCTGCTGAAGAACACAAAGTCAAAGAAAACCATGTACATGAAAAGGAGGGCCTAGCTCATGACAGCAGGCTGACAGAAGATCCCAAACAGATAAGCAGAGTGACTTCTCCATATGTGAGGTCATCTGCTGTGGAGAGCACAAGACCTAGTAGCACTTCCAACAGAGAAACAGAAAGGAAGGTGGAACAAGCATATGATACTCAGAAGAAAACTAGTGATGTAAAGGTGAAGGAAGAGCACAAGGAAGACCACGAAGTTCCATCTGAAAGTCCACAAATACACAGAACTTCTGAGCAACCTCAGCCTTTGTCTACCACTGGTATCCATCCAAGTTCTTTAGTGTCATCTATGCCTGTGGCAGTTGGAGTAAGTGGAGTACATTCAATCAACAGTATGAACACTCTAGAAAGGACTAGAATGATGAACCCATTTGTAGGCATAGGTCCAATTTCAGGAGGAGAACGTTTCCCATATCCTGCTTTTCACTGGGATCCAATGAGAGATCCATTACGGGACCCTTATCGGGGACTTGATATTCACAGAAGAGACCACCCTTTGACCAGAGAATTTTTTCTAAGAAGTGACCCTCTGACCCGCCTGTCAGGGCCAAGACTATATGAATCTGAACGCGCTTATAGGGAGAGGGAACCTCATGATTATACCAGAGAACATCCATTTATTATGGACCCTAGAAGGGAACATGAGAGAGTCAGCCATTTGGAAGAACGAGAAAGGTTACAGATGCTTAGAGAAGAATATGAACATGCACGTTTGCACCCACTCCATCCAGTAACTCTTGATGGTCACATGCCCCACCCAACTTTGATGGGGCCTGCACTTACCAACATGCACTACCCCAGGGTTAGCCCATCAGCCGGACATCAGAATGGTATTTTAAACAAGACTCCTCCCACATCTGCCTTGAGTGCTCCTCCCCCTCTTATTCCTGCACTGGGTGGACGTCCAGGTTCACCAAGAAGGACTACTCCTTTAACAACAGAAATAAGAGATAGGCCTCCATCCCATACTCACAAGGATATTGAAGCTCGGTAAAACAGATCATCCAGATCCTCTGAATGGACATATAATATATCCAGTGAAATTCACTGGGCATAAAATCGTGGGTGTTGCCACTGTATAATAAAATGTATAGACATGAGTGCAAATACAATAAAATATGGTTTTGTACATTTTATGTTACCAGTTTTACAGATCTTTTAGCAAAATGTTATTCTTTGTGTCCTCTATTTCATTTTGTCCTCAGCTTGTAAAATGTGACTTGAAGCTGAATTAAAGCTGACAAAGGTGTTTTATTATGATTATGCTTAAAAGACACCCTAAAAGAAACTTAACTCCCTGAAACTGTATAGATCTTTTTGTTCACACGTAAGATGAGGGTCATGTAGAATTTTTTGTATAGAGGCTCTTTTGTGGTGTACCAGTACCACACATATGCAAAAGGGTGTGATGAAAGCTTTACTTTTGTACAAATGTAAATAGTCTAAAATTAAGTAAAATAGCTAATGTGTTAAAACGTCAGCATACTATCTGAAAGAAATAAATAGTGATGAACATGGCATTTTATGCTGTGTTACATGCATATATTGAAACAGCTTAAAAACATGCCTACTATGCAATCAGTTTTAGAGCTTTGTTCAAAAGCTGCATATTTCAAAGGAGCCTTTTTCTCATGCAGCATATCTAAAGTTGTATTGTCCCTTAGCATATCCTCAAATACCCACCTGTATAGGCCTATTTTCCTCCTTTGTTTTTTAGAATAAAGGATGAAGTAATGCAAATATGCCTTTTGTACACTTCAGCTAGGTGTGTTGTAGTGGACTGCTCCTGCAGAAATAACCTGCCATAGTTTGCCATACATTAGCAATTTAAATCTGCTATAAAATACTGGCTTAAATCTTCAGCCAGAAAACACAAGGATGCATATGCTGTCTGTATAAGATACACTGAATTACAATTTCTTCTAAAAAAGGTATTTTTTTGCACTTCTTTTATTCAGACTGAGGGTGTGCATTTAATGCAGAGAGTACCTTTTACCAAGACACGGGAAACAAATGAAGTCAAACTTGAAATGTAAAGCATCTGCAGTTCAAAAGATCTTTGCTGTACTGTCCATGCATATTTGTATTTAAATTCAGGTTTTATAATATTCTTGTATTGTACTTCATTGTTTATATCAGTACCTGCAGGTAACTTTTGGATTCCCTTGCAGGAAGACAGAGAAAGATATGCACTTCACCAAGTCCTGTTCATAAAACAAGCACCATATTTTAAGTTGGGGGGCTGCAGTGTGTTAGTGTGACATTATACAACACACTGAAGTATACTGCAGGGAACATTTAAAGAAAATAACACTGAAAGCATCATTGCTGCAAGATTTTATCACATAATATTTATTGCACTTTATTGCTTTTTATCATTGCTTACTTCATCAAACAGCTTGTCAGAATCCCCTGATGCACTTAAACATAACATCGGAGCAATACGGGCCTCTTAGTGTAGGAAGAATCCCTGCCTGAATGCTTAGAGACAATATGACCTTAGCAGAAATAACATGAATCCTTCAGACTGTAAGATATGTATACAAAATAAGCCTAGTTCTGTTGTTCTTATAGTGTATCAAAGTGCTATCTGAAGCTGTATTCTGTTTTGGCAAAAAATGTCTAACTACAGACAAGTGTTTCTAATCAGCAGAGATCTATTTTAGTAGTCATCTGAAGGTTTAGCTGTGCGCTTCAGACATTGTGAACTCCAGATGTTGTGCAGTGTTTTTTTAAGGAACAAAATTAAAACCAAGATGATGTACACTGGAACAAAAAGTAGTGTTAGCTTTCAGTATTGCAAAGAGATTGTTATATACAAAACCTTTTGCTGTCTATCATGTATGTAATAAAGTTCTTTCTAGAACATATGTAAAAAAAATAAAGTGAAGCGACTCTCAATCTTCAGCATGTTCCTCATCCGCAAAAAAAACAAAAACAAAAAAAAAAACAACTTGTGTTATGTAAATTGTGCCATGTTATTAAAAAATGTGAATCAAATGTCTCTGTGACTTAATACTTTGGTCTGCTTTTAAGTGTAAAATTTTCTGTGCTATAAATAACTCCAGTGGTTTTGTTAAGAGAAGTAATCATTATTTAATCGAACATGACCATATCGGCCCTGCATTAATGGGAGATGTCAACTCAAGTAAAACCCTACCAGAAATTAGCTTTGAAAGGATAGTCTGAGATTCACGTGTTCTACTGCAAGAAAAATGAACACCTGGTTCATTCTTCTAGTTTCTGAAAGTCTACCTGATGTTTGTATTCACTTCTAAGAAACCCTCAAAATTAGTTGTTTCGAATCTCATGGTGTGACCATGCTGTTTAGAAGAATTAATTCCATATACACTGAAATGACCAGATATGAGGTAATATAGTCTTCCTCCTCAAAAGCAGCTGGTCTAGATTGCTGTTGAGTGCTTAATTTCTGGTAGACATAGCGACCATTAGTTACCCATTGTTGTCCTTATCAGAAGATATGATCAAATGGCTGCAGTGTTAAATTTAGGCACTGCGTGGTGCATAACTATATTAGATCTAATGAAGCAGCTGCCGAGGATCATTTCTAATGATACTGGCTGCCATATCAAACACTCATTTTCTAATTCCTTTCTAGCATGCAAAGCATAAACCATAAAAATAGAGAAATGTAACTACCATGGACAACTATTTGTTTTTCCTGCTCTTACATACTTATTTGCAGTTCTTTTTCTGTCTGTGTAAAGCATTTGTCTTAGTAGTAATGGGAACATTATCTGTATCCAGCTATGCAGCATACAGCACTGGCACATTGCATTCTATCCTTGTATTATATTAACACCAAGTTGGTGCAGCAAGAAAAATAAGACAATCTTCTTCGGGGAGATCGGACACTCCAGCATCAGCTAAATGCATGTTGACTTTATTCTGATAATTTCTTCAAAAGCTAATCTGTCAAATGACATATAAAATGTGATTACTTGGTTGGAGATCATTTGAACATTGCTATGAGAAAGGATGATGCATATTTACTTTTCTGGTGAATTATAAAGGGAACATTTTCATTTAGGTTCATAGGTTCATACTAGGCTATCTGCCCTAGGGCATTTATAAGCCTAGCCAGAATGTGTTTGGCTTTCACCACCCATTTTAAATTTATTTTACTGTGCCCTTTTCCGAGGTTAGTATACTGTGCCTCTGTCTAACAGTGACACAGAAGTGATACCCCGGGTAAACCTACGATCTCCCATCCACTCATCAAGATTCCTCTTGAAGAGAGTCAATGAGGGACTCTGCCTAACCTGGACTGGGATTTTATTCCAGAGTGAAGGGAGCCTCTGGGTTATGAATCTGTCCCTCCAGCATGTCCTATTTATTTCAGTGCTGAGGTTCAAGTCTCTCGAGCACGTAGCTCGATGGAATTTTGATTTTCTGAGGTGCAGCAGGTCCATTAATTCCGGGTTGGACATGGCTTTATACGTCGGGCACAGATCGCCTCTGAACAGGCGGTATGCCACTGAGTAGAGCTGGAGTTTCTTTAACCGGGCAGCATATGGCATCTGTTGATCCTCTTGGTGAGGTACTTTTGGGGTCTTTCCAGTTGCTGCAGCTGTCTGGTAAGGTACATCCCAAAAGGGGCATTGTACTCAATTATGGGCCTGATGAGGGATGAGTAAAGAGGCACGATGACGTCCCCTGATCTAGATGTGAATCCCTTCATGATTAGGTGGGCTATATAAAATGTTTTTCTAACCACTTTGGCCACGTGGTTGTCAAATGAGAGATTGCTATCAACTTGGGTCCCCAGGTCCCTAATTACTTCTTCTGCACTTAATGGATTACCACCTATGTGGTAATTTGTGGGCACTTTGTTTTTGCCAAAGGGGATGACTATACACTTTTTGGCATTTAGCTTGAGGTCATGGCTCTGGCACCAGTTGTCTGTTTCTATGAGGCCCTTTTGGAGGATGCTTGTGTCGACTGGAGAGTCGATTATGGCGCCCAGTTTGCAGTCATCTGCGAACTTGGTCAACCACAGTCCTTCCATGTTGGCCTGTACCTCCAAGGAATATATACCGAACAAGAGAGGTCCCAGGACTGAGCCTTGTGGGACACCACTTGTAACTGGTTTGGAGTCTGACATGGCTCCAGCAATTCTAACCATGTGGGTTCTGTCCTTGAGCCAGTTTGCAATCCATCTAGTGACATAGGGGGTTATATTTAAGCTGGTGAGCTTATCTATAATGCCCGAGTGGGGTATTGTATCGAAGGCTTTTGCGAGGTCCAGGTAGGCTGTGTGGACCACCTTCCCCTCGTCAATGGCCTTGGTGACTGTTTCAAAGAAATCAACCAGGTTTAAGAGGCAGGATCTGCCCTTAACAAAGCCGAACTGGGTAGGATCCAGTGTTTGTAGGTCCCCAATATCTTTATTTATGAGGTCCATGATGATCCTTTCCATAGCTTTGCAGACCAAGCTAGTCGGGCTTATGGGGCAATAGTTTCCAGGATCCGTTGAGGCACCACCTTTATGGAGAGGGACCACTGTTGCTGTACGCCACTCTTTGGGCACATATCCTGTAGTAAGGCTGAGATTGAACAGTAGTTTTATGTTTGGGTTTAGCTCTTCTTGGAGTTCATGTAGGACGCAGCCCGGGACACCATCTGGTCCCATTGATGCTGTGTTTTTTGCTTTGGAGAGGGCGGCTCTTACCTGAGCATCTGAGATGTCAGGGGGGCAGCACTCTGCTGTGATAGATATTTGTCCTTTTCGTGGGGAGGGGGGGGAGAAGTTTGCGCTGAACCTGTCAGCTAGGATGTTGGCAATGTCTGTAGGTTTGGTGTATTTTTTGTCATTTTGGACTAATTCTGAGCATATCTGGGAATTACCACCCAGGTTCCTAACATAACTAAAGAAAGCCTTGTTATTATCCTTAGTGTCCTGTGCAATTTTTCTCTCGAAGCTGGCCTTAGACAATTTTATGTGTGCCCGTAGTTTTTTGCTAATACTGATCAGTGATGCCTTCCCTTTTTGGGATTTTGCTCTATCATTTAGTAGCTTCCTCCTTCTATTGTATAGTTTGTTTATGGCTGGGGTCCACCAGACAGGACGTCTGCCTTTGGAAGATTGGGTCTTGGTTTTATTTGGGATTGCATGATCCATGCATTCCTGAAAGTGTTCATAGAATGCGTTTATAAAGGATTCTGCAGTTTGGGCCATATTTTCCACAGGCCCGGGGGCTTTGAAGGATTCCACCTCAGTTTTGAGGAGTGTGAAATTTGCTATAGAGAAGTTTTTCACTGTGGTTTTCTGGGCAGGGGGTGGGGTCGGGATGTGAATATCCAGTGAGATTAGTTTATGGTTTGATCTTACCAGTGAGGGATACACTTCTGGTCTGGAGCATAGAGTCCCCATGTTGGTGATGATCAGGTCCAGTATGTTTTCCCCTCTTGTGGGAGTGGTAACAAGTTGTTCCATAGCATTTGAGTTTATAAATTCTAGGAACCTTTGGGCTAGGGTGTTGGAGCTAGAGTAATGCTCCCAGTCTATGTTTGGGTAGTTGAAGTCGCCCAATATAATGGTGTTTGGAGAGACCTTCATATTTTCCAGTGTTCTCAGGAAGGCCGAGTGGGGTTCCTGGGTTTGGGAGGGTGGTCTGTAGCAGGCTATAAACTGGAAGGCAGTTTTACCCTCTGTTAGTTGCACATGGATAGTCTCTGATGCTTCGTGCTTTACCACCAACCTGGAGGTGTGGGTATCTTTGATGAATATTGATACTCCCCCTCCTTTTGTGGTTCGGTCTGAGTTTTGGGGCCGAAAAGCATGGTATGAGGTATAACCTGGTAGTGCTGGGGTGCTCTCGGGAGCCCTGAACCAGGTTTCTGTTACTGCACAGATATCGATGTTCTCCATGCTAAGGAGAATTTCGAGTGCGTGCATCTTGAGGTTTAGACTTCTGGCGTTGAGTAGCATTACTCTTAGTTTCTTATCCCTTGTGATACCTATGGAGGTGGGTTTGTCTTTTGAGCCTTGCCTAAAAAAGGCACTATGGGGGTAGCAAGAGCCTTTGCCAATATCCTAAAGCCCAGGGGTGACAGGTGCAAGCCGTCCCTAGCGAAGCATCGTGGCTTGTCGAGCATATCATCCCAAGCTGACAGGCATTGGATCCCCTTTGAATGACACCAGTACTTAAGCCAATTGTTGAAATTGATCATCTTGTCTTCATATTGTGGCATCATTCTTGGTGAGGGTAAGATGCTACTCAAGTCAGGGTCATACCGGCCTGGGCTGCATGCTCAAAGAGCTCCTTTATGTCTCTTTTCATGTAGTCCAGGGAGGTACGTCTCAGGTCATTCACACCAGCATGGACAATGACTGAGTCATATTCGTACTTGCCTTGGAGTGACCTGAGTGCTTGTGTTATGTGGTGGATCCTAGCGCCTGACAGGCTGATCACCGTGACCCTCTCCTTGTTCAGCCTGGTGAGCGGGACGCCAGTGTGCCTGACGATAGAGTCACCTGTTACAAGTGTATCAGGTGTGTTGTTTAGTCTTAAGGGCTGTGACTGTTTGGCACACTGGCTTTGTGAGATATGTGTTGCACGTGTTTTGTTTTGGGGTAGCGGCTGCTTGGGTGTCTGCTTTGGAGGTCTCTGCTGCTTCGGCAGATCTTTATTTAGAGCCTCAGAGTATGTTTTTGTGTGATTATGTGTTTGGTTTGCTGTCGTGGTAGGTCTATGTGAGACTGGAATTGTAGTGAGTGTGGTTTCCTTCTCCTCCTGACTGGTTATGCCAGTACTGAGTTGAGAGAACTTAGCCTCCAGTTTGACTATATGGTTGCATCTCCCACATGTGTTGGAATTTGTTGGGAGGAGGAGAGGGTTGTCTGTGTACATGAAGCAGTTGTAACAGTGCCTCAAGATTCTCAGATTCACCAGCTGGACCGGAGAGGAGATTGACAACTGACCTTTGGACATGCTAGAATAATATTGGGAATTCCTTAATAATTGAAAACCAGGGCCAGTGGGGAGTGAGGGTGTAGTGCTTTTAATTTTTAGTGCTGACTTATATAATTGCTTTAGTGAGCAAGTGCCAGGTAACTTAAGTGCAATGTGTTACAGGTAACTTAAATGCAAAAATGACAAACAGTAACTTTCTTTCAAGTGAAACAAGGAAATAAGTACAGTAAGCAATGCAGATATCACTAGTGATCCACAGAAGCGCTGAGAAGCCACGTATTAGGTGGAATTTGCATTCCAGGGAAATAGCAAGCAAACAAACAACAAGCATATAAACAAAGCTAGATTCAGCAGGCCTGGATCTAGTCTATGCTACAGCAAACAAGGTGTACCAATTTCAGTAAGATACAGTTCAAATATTCAGGCACTATAAACCTCTAACCAGAAATTCCCAGCTCAGAAGGGCAGAGTTCAGCCTCTTCTCCCACAAGAGTGCAGACCACAAACCTTCTTAATGTAAAATAACTGGCCTGAAGCCCAAGGGCTTAAACCAGAACTAATACACTTTAAGAATAACAGACACTGGTCTCTCAATCAGCATTTCCCAAATTAGAAGGATGAAAGCTACTTGTCCTGCCACCACAGTGCATGCCACAAACCTTCCTAATGTAAAACAACTGGTCTGAAGCCCAAGTGCTTAATCCAAAAGACTTAGAATGATAGCTACACTTTAATCAAGTTACTACCAAGCAGTAATAAATACAATTGAATACTTTAGAGAATGCCTGGATTAGTGCTCAAGTTACACAAACAAAGCTAGATCCAGCAGGCCCAAATCCAGTCTATGCCACAGCAAACAAGGCGCACCAACTTCAGTAAGAAGCAGTTCAGATATGCATGCACTATAAGCCTTCAACCAGAAATTCCCA
The DNA here is from genome assembly GCF_019279795.1 of Protopterus annectens. NCBI lineage: Eukaryota > Metazoa > Chordata > Ceratodontiformes > Protopteridae > Protopterus > Protopterus annectens. The sequence continues at coordinate 557,520,000 of NC_056747.1, forward strand.
GCTCAGAAGGGCAGAGTCCAGCCTCTCTTCCCACAAGAGTGCAGACCACGAACCCTCTTAATGTAAAATAACTGGCCCAAAAGCCCAAGTGCTTAAACCAGAATTAATATACTTTTAGAATAACAGACACTGAGCGCTCAATCAGCAGTTCCCAACCTAGGAGGATGTAAGCTACCTGTTCTGCCACTACAGTGCAGACCACAAACCCCCTCAGTGCAAAACAACTGGTCCGAAGCCCAAGTGTTTAAACCAAAAGGCTTAGAATGAGTTACACCAAGCAGTAATAAATACAACTGAGTACTTTTAAGATGATGCAAAAGTAAAATAAAGTAGGTAGAAACACAAGTACAGTAAAATCAGATGAAATTTTTTTTTTTTTTCTGAACAAGTGCTGAGATCAAAGAAACAGATTTGAGTGCTGAAACTAGAAAACTGGCTAGTTATAAAAAAAAAAAAACTAAGCTAGAAGGCTTCCCTCCAACACAGAAGGGCTTGGGGGCTCAGAAGCCTACAAATAGTCTATACCACTTAACAGGAAAGGCAGGAAACAAGCTTAATTTTTTTTTTCTTTCTGTTTCCCAGATGCTCTCTTTGCTGCCATTTTTCAAAACAGGTCATATCCATTTGATAATTCTATGAACTTCATTGATGTCCAAAATTGGGGACTGGATATAATGTCTTTATTGTGAAATTTAAGCACTGAAGGTGTCAGCTTTAGAAGATCAAATACAAATATCTGCCAGGCATCATTTCTTCAGTGCTACTTGCATGATCGTCAGGCAGTTTGTGGAATGACTGACCTGCCCAGTATTGTGCTGGTGGACGGGCGACAGCTGGAACTGTCCCCTTCCCAGCACAATTAGCATTCATCTGTTGAGACTGGAAAACACGGTTGAGTCTAAAGTAATATTTTAGTTTCCATTCATGATAGGCATGTATTTTGTGCAGTATATCATTTCTATGTTATTGTTGTCACCTTTAATTCCTGATAAGGACCTCTTTAGATGTATAATGGCTTTCAACTTTACAGGAAGTGAAAATACAATTACTTATGGCTCTGGTATGAAATGTACATCTTACTAGCAAACTTAATTCTTACACAGACTGTTATCAAGTCATGTGTAACACCACCTTAGTTCTTTCAGTGCAATCAGTTGTATATCAGTACAGGAGGCAGTCTATGAAAGGACATGTGTTTGACAATGGTGTCTGACAGTGCAGACTGCAATCTCAGCAATAAACAGGTCTGCAATTTTAGCTCAAAGTGGATGAATTCTAAACACAGTAGCTTTTGGTATGAATCCCTATAATTCATGTACATAAATGAACTATACATATGTACTTGAGTTTACTGGGTATTCATGTAAATAAGCAATATTAATTAAAAAAAATAATAAAAAAGTGTTTTATAGGTATTTGCCTACACTACATTCCCCTTTATTGTCTATCATAACATTAAGGTTGCTTTAACTCAGAAAAGAGCATTTCTAAAACATTTTACGATGAAACCCAGTAACATGAGTGCATGCAGAGAATATACATACATACTTGAATTCACTGGATATTTGTGAAGATGAGTGATATTAATAAAAATGCATTTTTGCAATGAGCATACCCTCACACTTCCACTACAGTCCTCTTAATTTTATCTTTTTCACCTACCATAAAGAAAGAGTGATCATTCCTAAATCAGTGTAACAATAATCAATTATGTAGGAAAACTTCTTATAGCCCCATTCATCAAGTGCAAACTCAATAAATACTGTACATCAAGAGACACCTGCATCAAACATGCATGCAGTTTAAGTATGAATGTTGAGAGCATGTGTGTGTGTGTGTGTGTGTGTGGGGGCATCACTTTGATGCCTTCTATGTGGCGGGTCATTGCTGCTCTATTTGAGAGTCATAAAGTGATGGGGATATTGTTAGAGCAGTGTCAACGTGTTGATTCTATGTATGCAGCTAGTTGTGGTTGATCAGTATTCTACAGGTAGGTGAGGACTGAGTAGTCAAATGTGCTGTGTTCATTGGGGAGTTCAGTGTGCATGATTCATAGTTGCTTGCAATGTTTGTTTACAAGCAGCGCAGATCATACATGTCAAGCGGAGTACCTCACTGACCCTCTTCAAGAGAAATCTTGATGAGTGGATGGGAAATAGAAAATTCACCCCGGGGATCACTCCGGTGGCTTTACTCAACAGAGGTACTAGGAACTAAGGTCAGGTGGCACGATGCCAGGGTAATCCTATGGGCTAGGCTTGTAAAGGCTCCAGGGCCATTAGCCTAGTACACACCTATGAACCTATGTGTGTGTGTGTGTGTGTGTGTGTGTGTGTGTGTGTGTGTGTGTGTGTGTGTGCGTTCAGGGTTGAGAGTTTTAGTGACCAAAAGTGTGATGTAGGGTGGGTTATTGGAAGTTTATTAGGTGTGTGTGCATTTTTGTGCAAGAGCTTCTTTTAGATTGTATTAGTTTTGTGATATATGTGTTATATGTGTCAGCATGATTGATCAGTTGTATGTAGTATGTGAATGCAGGAAAGATTTGCGCTATGTATTTGGAGGTGAGTAGTGTCAAAATGGTGTGTGTATGTGTGTGTGTGTGTAAATGTGTGTAGTTGTATGTATTCAGGTTGGAGATAAGGTGCTTGATCATAGCTGTGAGAATGTTAGCTGTGTAAAAGGTGTTTTTGTGAGATGGGTGATTGCGCATGTCTGTGTCTCAAGTTGCACTTACAGTATGATAAGTGTGGTCTTGCTGTTGGTTCTTTCAGTTTTGGTTTGGTTTGGTGGATCTTGCTAGCACACATTAGAAGTGTGGTGTGTTTTTAGCATTTTGGGTTTGTGGGTTTTAAGTGATAGGTGAATTGAGTGTGTGTACATGTGCATGTGTTTGCAATGTGCATGGCATATTTGTGCAGAATTAGTGCTGATGCGAGTTTTTTGATGAGTACCTCACTGCTTACCCTTCTACCATGAAAAGCACCACATTATATATATTCAGTCCTTTACACATGACTATAAAATGTAGAAAGCAAACAGCTGCTAAGGGAATATAAACAGAAGTAAATGCAAAAAAAGTAAGCAACAGTAAACCTGATTAAACAACCCAATATGAGCTTGAAGGGACGAATAGTCTACTGAAGAGTTTGTGAGGTAGGGCTCACTCTGTGCCCACTGCATAATACTGAATTAGGTGCTTGGAGAAAAAGAAGTGGCGACCCCTATCCTAACTACATTAGGCAGAGCCCCTCACTAACACTCTTCAAGAGAAGCCTTGACGAGTGGCTGGGTAACAGAAAATATACCCCTGGGATCACTTCATTGGCTCTGTTTGACAGAGGCTCAGTTAATTAATCAATGGGGCGGCGAAAGCCGACACACTTTGGCTAGGCTTATAAATGCCCTTGGGCAGATAGCCTAGTACCTACCTATGAACCTATAAGAAGAAGATACAGAGGGGATTCATACCAGCTTCACTGAGAAAGGGCAGTAGGCTGAAAGCTTTGCTTATTCTAATACATTTGTTTGGCGTATAGATTTTTAATTTGTATGTTAGATACATATCAACTTGCCAAAAAAAAATATCAGTGAGTGACAACACAGTAGTGCAAGTTGCTTGTAGGTGTATAAAGTGCAGAGCTGGGCACCTAGTACCCTTACAGTAAATCCTGGCAGCACTGCATTACACAACTTAGCCCACAGGTGCTACAAGTAAACTCAGTGCTACTGTTGCGCAAGTTTACTAAGCTGTACTTATCACAATCACAGTTAAACCTAAGTTATGTATTTACCTAAATAAGCATTTAGATGTAACTACATCACCAGCCCCTTAACTGACAGCTATGTCAGTAGACTATCAATCTCTATTTTATTTAAGTTCTGTAAAGCTCTGAAAATTAAATCAAGTTTTACTTTACAGTGGACAAAATGGAAGGTCAGTCTACTTGTCTCCCCTGTTTTGCCAACCTCATAGCATTAGGCAGCCTAAAGAAGTGTACCAACTGCCTTATGCTAACAGGTAATGAACTTTTACTAAACACAAATAAATCTCTGAGATGTGCAAATATTTAAGAAATGCATTGGGATCACTTTCACAAAAAACACAAACTGTGATCATATGCACTGACCCACTGCACTGTATGTACCCTATCCCTTTCACATAATATAAAATCAAATGTTGGCACTCTAAAGAAATCCTTACCTAATCCTCCTAGACCCAAAAATGATTAAGTCTCAGCAAAAATCTAAATCAAACATAGCATAAGGGGTTGCTGAGACACAAAGGACCTCAAGTGTAGTGCATTAGAGCACTTCATAAACCAGACATTTTATTGATTGGTGGCTTCATAGTGAGACACACACATTCTTTACTCACTAGGCTAGACAAAAACAAGGTAGTGGTGAGTTATCTTTCCGGTGCCAGGATCTCAGACATATCAGGGCCCTTCAAACCCTTGCAAAAGAATGAATATAACCTTGACTTAGTAGTTTTGCATGAAGAAGTGAATGACTTGGGGCAAAAAATGTTAAGGGAGTAGTTAGAGAGCCATGTCTGAGCTCTGTATGCATGGCAGATATGCAGGCAAAATCCTAATACTGAGACGAATTCTCCCTTCTCTGTGAGTGATGCCTAAATACAAATAAAAAATGACTGGCTTCAAAAGTTGGCTGTTATAGTCATTGCAAGGGATGGCCTGTCGCACTCATTCAAAGGACTCTGCATAATGGCTAAAGCCCTTGCAAACAATATAGTTCCTTTTTAGTTAATCTTCAGTTAATGTAAAATTTCACTCTAGCAAACATTTCATTATCAAAACTGGATCAAATTAAGGAGATTTTGCTCAATGCTCGAAGTCTAAACAATAAGCTTCCCAACCTTGAAGCAGTCCTGCATTTGGAAGGCATCTATACATGTATAGTCACTGGAATATGGTTTAAGTGTGCAGAAAGCATTCCCTCTGTACATGGATCCTGTGACCTCCATGTCTTTAGATCAGATGGCAACGGTGATGGTGTGTCTATGTTTCACAGAAAGCATATCACCTCTAGACAGATTCACAGAGACTGACAAAGGAAACGTATAGGATTCCAAATCACACTAAACAGAATCAACTATCAATTTATCATCTGTTACAGGACACATTCTATGACCCCAGAAGTTCATCTCATTTTCCTAAGTGTCATGCAGGAATGCCCCATAAATAAAGTTCCATTGTTCTGTGATAGTTTAACCACTTATCAATTCACTCGAATACCTACACCTCCAGTTGGCTTAGTGATTATGGTCTTCTCTTCTCATGCATAAGGGACAAGATTCGATCCTGACCTCTGGTCGATGTGAGTATGGATTTTGCATGTTCTCCCCAAGTTTCTGTGGGGTTCTTCCCACCTCTCAAAAACATGCTGAGTATTTCTACCTCAAACTCACCCTGGAATGGAGTTGTGGACAGCAATGCAGACTCTGCATGGTGCTTATAGGAGGAAGAGTTGTATAGATCCACCACCTTGGGCTACAGCTGTGGTGTGCAATATCCTTAGGATAGGAGAACATGGATCGCAGACTATGTCCTATGAGAGGAATAGCCTCTCAATGGTGCAAAAAATTGTCTGTAGGTGATTCAGTCATATTGACCAATATCTCCAAATGGGCCTGGGTATTTGCTGCTGACAAGTGGGTTGAGGACCCAGCCTACTACAACCTTCACCAGATACCCATGCTAATAGTGGCAGGGGTAATATGCTCCTGTTGGCCAGTGTGCCTGTCATAAAGCCCAGTAGGCCTGGCTCAATAAGCAGTGTCCAGTTGCACAGAGTTGGTTACCTGGAATACATCTGTTGAAAGAAAGTTGGACATAAAACCAATCAATCTGGCAAGTGTGAACAAAGAATTGCTACACAGTATAGGTTCACTGACAGGGTGAAGTTTGGATGTGAATAACATGATGGTAAGGAGGAGACTGGACATCCTGTGTATACAGAATCCAAGATGGATTGTCAGTGCAGCAAAGCCACTTAGCTTGGGGTTCAGAGTTTGCTACACAGGAAGAGGACAAACTAAAAATGGTGTGGGAATTGTATTGAGGCAGAAGCTTCAGAAGACAATGAGGGATGTCATCAGAATCAATGACAGACTCATGGCAGTCAGACTACAGTGTAAGGACATGGCACTATTCATAATCTCAGCCTATGCCCTGTCCTTAAACTGTACTCTGACTGCCATGAGTCAGACTACAATGTAAGGACAAGGCACTAGTCATAATCTCAGCCTATGCCCTGTCCTTACACTGTAGTCTGACTGCCATGAGTCAGACTACAGTGCAAAGACAGGGCACTATTCATAATCTTAGCCTATGCCCTGTCCTTACACTGTAGTCTGACTTCCATTAGTCAGACTACAGTGTAAGGATAGGGCACTATTCATAATCTCAGCCTATGCCCTGTCCTTGCACTGTAGTCTGATATGAGTCAGACTACAGTGTAAGGACAGGGCATTATTCATAATCTCAGCCTATGCCCAACAGGGTTGTAGTAGTAAGGAAAATACTGCACTCTCATAGCAGTTGCATACCCCATTAGATAAAGCAGGGCAACATGAACTGGTGTTGATAATGGGTGGCCTGAAAGCACAAATTGGGTTAGACAGAAGAGGATATGAAGACTACCTGGGTCCACATGAGTGTGGCAACATGAATAAAAAAGGAGAGACAAATGGCTCAATGGTGGCTAACACATGGTTCAGAAAGAAAGACAGTCCCAAGATAACATACAAGAGTGGCCAGCATGCAACTCAGGTAGACTTCCTCCTAGTAAGAAAAGGGCACTGGGGTAGAATCATTGATTGCCAAAGTCATCATCAGTGAAGCACTCAACCCACAGCATAAATCTCTGGTTGCCACAATCAGCTGAAAGCAGTGGTTAGAGAAGGCTCTAAAGTCAACACTGACTAGGCTGTAGACCTGGATGTTGACTAGAGAGAAAGCACAAGAGCCCAAGGAATTACTCAAGGTTGTAGCACCTTAGGAAGAAGAGAAAATAGGTTGAGTTGAAAAAGAATGGCAGCACCCCCAAATAGCATGTCTGAGGACTATAACAAATATGTGGTCAAGTCCACTATGGAAGCAAGATACATAATAAAAGCTGATTCTGGAATGCTGAAGGCCAGGAAGTCATCAAAAGAAAGAAAGTTCAAGAAAAACTGGTAGATAGAAAAGATGGACCAGGCTTAGAAGGACTTTTGGATTTGGTTGGCTAACAAAGTGGGTAATAGAAGAGTTAAAATAGTAAAGAACAAGACGTCAGTGTCACTCTACCAGCTTCTGGAAAGTGATGCATTAGATAGCACAAAAACTCTATTAGAGAACGAGTCAGAAAGATAATGAAGATTGTCATCAGACACCCTTCATAAGGGATTCCAGCAAAAAAACTACACACCAATTTACAGCAAATCAAAGGCAGATGGAAAAAGTCCTTTCAGCAGCTTCTAGATGAAGAAATCCCTACAGAAGTTGTACTACCTGAGACACTGCCTACTATGAAAGGAAGAGGAGGAGCTCACCATAGAAGAACAGCACTAAGGAAAATGAAGTCTGAGAAACCAGCACACTCAGTTGAGGATACAGCAGATATGATCTAGATGTTGGGTGAGATAGAGAATAGCTCCTGAGGGTACTTGTAGCAATATGGAGAGAAAGGTGTACCCCGATGACTAGAAAATAAGAATACTAGTGCCAGTGCTTAAGAACAAAGGGGGGCATCTATAACTGTTGGCAGTACAGAAGTATCAAACTCCTGTCATACTGCATGAAAGTTCTGGAGAGGGTAATTAATAAATGAATATGCAGAGTAGTAGAAAGTAAGGTAGGAGTTGAGCAATTCAAATATTAGATCAGGATACTGCACAACTGACCAGATGGCTGAGAGGAAGCTAGAAATGAGGAAAGAGTCCAGTTGGGCATTCCTAGACTTAAAGAAAGCATATGACAAGGTCACAAGAAAGCTGATTTGGGCAGTCCTGTTGTGGTTCCAAGTCCCAGCAACACTGATAAAATTAGTCCAGGCTATGTGGAAGGACCTTATGACTCAAGTATAAACCATATTTGGACTCACAGAAGGGTTGCCAGCGGGAGTGGGTGTGCAACAGGGTTCTGCTCTGAGCCCACTGCAGTTCATACTGATGACAGACTACATCAGCAAACACATTGGCGGGGACAGATCTACAAAACTGCTCTATGTGGACGATGTAGTATTACAGACAGACACTGAACAAGAACTCCAACAAATGATAGGGGAATTGAATGAAAAACAAAGGCACACGGGATGAAACTGAGCACAGATAAGACAGTTGTAATGACAGCAAATGGTAAAAATCAAAAGAAGCTGAGAATTGAGATAGAAGAGGAAATAGTGGAACAGGTTAGTAGCTTCAAGTATCTTGGAAGGGTGTTTGAGGAGAAGGGAAGTCTGAATGAGGAGGTCAAAGATAGAATCAGAGGGGCTGCAGCCAAATGGCATAGAGTGTCCAGGGTAGTATATTACATAATAATGACAAAAAAGTTGAAAAGTGGGGTGTACAGGACAGTGGTGTGATCAGTGCTACTGTATGGTACAGAAACCTGTACAGTAAAGGCAGAGCAGTTAAGGAAGTCTGAGGTCATGGACTTTAAGAAGGGTGGTAGAATGCACACTGTGGGACACATGAAAAAATGAGGACATCAAAACAGAAAACCCAAAAAAACAAAAAAGCTCCAGTTGCAGAGAAGGTCAAAGAGAACAGATTACAGTGCATCAGGTACACATGCAGAAAAGCAGAAAACAATGATGAAGAAGATTTGGGACAGACATTAAGGAGGCAAATGAAAACTGGAGAAGATCTGCAACAGTTGGGCATGACTGGTGAAGAAGATAGCAAAGTGGCATTGAATCGAGAGAGATGGCAGCAGTTGACACTACCCCCAACCCCTTGTAGATAATGGGAAAAATGGGGGTTGATGATGATGATGATCTACAACTCCAACGTAAGTTATGCATAGAAGCCTTTATATCTAAATATTTTTGACACTACTTACAAATGTAGTGTTATTGTGCACAATGCTCCTGGTAGCTCCTTTTCTGATTAAGTCAGTCCATAAGCAAGTAATCATTTCCTTCAAAGTATCTGAACTCTTAAAACCAAAATATTGGAATTTAAAGGCTTCATGTGCACAAATCTCCTCAAATTCTATGATGAAGTTTAAAAATGTATGTGTATCAACATCACTCAAGGCACCACCACAGCAGATAAATTTACAGGAAGTTTCATAACCACTTGGCAGTCCCATCCATATCCAAATACAATGTGAAATGTAAAAACTGAGAAAAGTCACTGGAGGATACAGCAATTTTAAACACCCTCAAGTAAAGGAAAACATTAGAAATTTGAAAAACTATTAGATCTACTAAAGCAGCCAGTGAACTCAGGTTGGTATCTGAGGCCAAGGACAGTTGCATATCCTTCTTCAATTATGTAAGAAAATTCAAAAACAACACTCAGCAATGTATGCTACTTGAACTAAATGGCAAACCTTACTCAGACCTAGTGGACCTTGACTATATACTAGAAAATAAATTTAGTGCAGATTTCACTCCTGAGATAATTTAAAGCCCTATGATCCCATATCACTCAACCCCTCTCCTTCAATAAAACAAGAGGGAGAGACACATTCATTATTCAGGGTCTCCCTCATGTCTGGAAAAGACTCCACTGAATATAAGCCACTGTAGTACACTATCTTCCTTCACATGAGACCTGAATAATTGGATGATTATTCATAAATTCACCCTGGGTTTGGCTTGCCTAGCCCTTTTGAAATGTTTAAGTGGAAACTGGCAAGGTGTAATGATCAAAGACTCAGTAGCCTTGGAATTCTTATGATTCCTGTCATTCCTGCAATTTTTAAAAACTGCTTTCAGTGAATCTCAAATTAAATGTTTTTTTTTTGCACCTCCTATGTGGAGGGATGTATCCCTATCAGATGCTCGAGTTGCAGAAAGCCAAAGACCATATGGCTGAGACCATACGTCCAATGTTTTGCAACCTCGAGGAAAAAAAAAATAAAAACATGAAAATGAAATAAAACAACTTACCGTGAGATTTTAACAGGGGTGCAAGCCCCCCTGCACCCCCACACCCCCTGCTACTTAAATATACTAAGTACGAGATTGCACTACAGTGAGGAAAATGGCAAATCCTGAGTTCCGCACTGTATGGCAATCTCAGTACAAAGTGATTGAGGTTGCAAAACTTTGGACATATGGTCTTGATTATATGATCTTCAGTGGTCTGCAACTCAAGCATCAGATCCGGAGGGACACACCCACATCACTAAAACCTATATACATAGGAATTTTAGTCACACAACAGAAGGAAAAACACAAAGTATATTAGTGATGAAAATGGCTTTCAGCTACATTACTTTATGATATTCGCACTCACTGAAACAGTCAACAAAAAGCTGCCAAACTCTCACAACAGGGCATATAGTAATGCAGCAGTGTGCATTACGTCTATTTTTTCTTTATTTAAAAATAGGTAAGCTGAGCCAATGGGTCCTTTTCAATCAAAACCTTGTTACAATAAGATATAGAAATCAAAACTCACAGGAGGAAGTATTTCATAGCCTTGACATAGAAAGAAAAAATTATATTTGTATATATGAATCTCTGATGAAGAAGGTATTTGTAATATGAGTGATGAGGGATTATAATGGATCCCACTCCCAGATTCAACAGATCAGAGTACCCTTAACCATTGTTTTAATGATAGGAGCTACAAAGGTATTACAATAAGCCAAATGTATTTCCTTGTAGAGTAAGGTGCAAATGAGGGATGTTACTGTGTTGTTAACAGGTAACCATCAAGCCTTTTCCAACAAACAAGGGAACCAAAACACTAAAAGTACAAGCCAGGTTAGGACACAAGAGACACCAGTGCAGCATAGACCAGATTATTTAAAAGTTTTAGCACTTTCGTCTGTGTATAACCAAGACTTCTTCAGAAACATCAATAAAGGAATCAAACCATCTATAAATACCCTTCCTATCAAACATCACATGACCAAACAAACCAATAATAAAAAACATTCAAATAAATAAATTACAATAACATATATCAAATAACACAAAAACTTAATAAAAAATGAAACATGGAAAGGTAACGCCAATCCATCTACCAAATACATAGAAAAAATATTTTTAGAAAAATGTTAACTATATCTACAAAACATAAGAACGAAGCCTTAATAAACTCAAAAATAGATAAGGTGTCATTAAAGCAGGATAAACACAGGCATTCAACCTTATTTTCCATCTAAGCTCTTTTAATTCAATAGGATCATTCCATGGGCCACCCCTTACATTTTTAATGACATTGTCACCCCATAAATCCAAAATGATAACCAGGGTTGTCAGATACGTGTTTGGTCAATGCATTATTCTTGTTGCCCTTCTTAATGTCCAAAACATGCTCATAGACATGCTCTCTAAATTTCTTCTGGGTCTTACCCACCCACTCTGACATGGTGGACCTATTTAGTAGAGGTTTCAATTTCATTCCAACTATTAAAACTAGGATCGATGACCTTGTTATTGATTTAAAAATGTTTCTTAGAAAACTGAATTTAAAAATTATGTTTAAAGACAAGGAGGTCAATAATTGTTACAATATTTTTAAAAGGAGTAATTTGTTTAACCCCCCACTTGCAGCACCATTGGCGATTTTTGAAAAATTGTGAATTTGAGTTTAGAATTCTGTTACATATGAACAGCAACAGGCCATATCATAATTTATCTGATACTGAGTTGAAGCTTTCATTTTGGTTGAGTAGAGACAAAAGATTGAGTAATGAAGCCTGACAAGGGTGGGGTGGGGGGTTGTCTTCATGAACAATTACACAAACAATGATACTCGGACACCAACTAATCCACAAGAAATCCGCTAGACCGCTTCTTCATGAACAATGTTGATTGCTTAAGTCAAATGTATTCTTTTTTATTTGGTGGGGATTTTAATGATGAGACCTCTCTAAACACGGTGAATATTTCCTATGCCAAAATAGATTGGCTATTGCAAGATATGTCAGACCAGGGTCAAATTACCATGAAGAATGGTATTTTTTGAAAGCAAACACCCCATTATACCATCCATTTTTTGGTTTACCCAAAATACATAAGGACTTGAGGGACCCCCCCCCCAATGAGACCGATCGTGAATGCCTCTAGTTCCAAGATAAATCCTTTAGCTAAATATATTGCTCTAAAATTGAAAAATGTTCTGATTTTGCACATATATGTAAGGATTCTTGGGGTTTTTTAGAGAAGATGGCAAAAGTGAAATATGGGGATGAATTAATTTTTTGTACCATAGATGTTGTTAAATTAATTATTTAATGTGATACCCTGTGATGCTGGTTTTGATTGGTTTCATGATTTTCTTGTTGAGTCGGGGGCTTTCACCGACAATGAAATTAATACATTAGATGTCCTTATGGAATTAGTGTTAAAAACAATTTTGTTTACATTGGAGGACATTATTTTTTACAAAAGAGTGGTGTTGCTATGGGGTGGTTTGTGCCCCCATTTTTGCTAATGTTACAATGGGAAAGGAAATATGTTTTAGGGCATTTTGGTGTGATACCACCTTGGGATTTGTACATCCATTTCTTGGATGATGTTTTTATTATGTGGTACAGATCTGAAGGGGAGTCAAAGCTCTTTATTGATTTTTTTGAACCAAATCACCTTTTTTTTAGTTTTACCTCCAAATGGAGTTTTACTGTTATATCCTATTTGGATGTGATTTTAACTAAGGACACTTGTAATAAGAGACTGGTAGGTAACATCTTTACAAAATCTACTTTTTCTAACAGTCTCTTACATTATGATAGATGTCACCTGGATTACCAAAAAAGAGGCATTGTAAAAGGCCAATTTGTACATTTATCCAGGATGGTCAGTGAAGATGAAACTTTTTTCAAATAGGCCAAAAATTTGATGGAGAGGTTTACATCTAGAGAGCACCCATTGGAACTAGTAAAGGATGTATATATGGGAATCAGTCAGAAAACGGCTTGTGGTGTTTATGTGCCTTTGCTTAGAACTGACACTGTTAATGGAACAAAGATAGGAAGGATGGACAGAACCAATAACAAAAAAGATTTCTATATGTCATTTATCACCAGTTATACACCTGACTGTTCCCATATTTATCAAATTTTGAGAAAAAATTTGAATTTTTTTCTTCTTTTTATGAGTTTAAAGATATTTTTGAGGATGGTCCTAAACTAGTTTTTAGGAATGGTACATGTTTCAAGGAAATTTTGGAAGGTGGTGTCCAAAATTAATTTTTAGGAAACTTTAGAAAAAATGGTACATCAAAATTGTACAAATGTGGGTTTTGTAGCCAGTGCAAGTACCTCATTGAACAAAACTGGATTTTTGTTAATGGGGTGTGTGTCAACATAAGATTCTTTTGCAGTTGTAACACTGCTGGCATTATTTACTTGGCCCTTTGTTTACAATGTGATTGTTTTTATGTGGGTAAGACTCAGAGGAGATTTAGAGAGTGTGTCTATGAGCATGCTTTGGACATTAAGAAGGGCAACAGGAATAATGCATTGGCCAAGCAAGTATCTGACAATCCTGGTCACATCCTTTTGGATTTATGGGGTTAGACAACATCATTAAAAATGTAAAGGGTGGCCCATGGAATGATATCATTAAATTAAAAGAGCTTAGGTGGCAAATCAGGTTGAATGCCTGTGTTTATCCTCGCCTTAATGACACCTTATCTATTTTGAGTTTATTAAGGCTTTGTAGATATAGTTAACATTTTTATAAAAATATTTTTTTCTGTGTATTTGGTAGATGGATTGGGGTTACCTTTCCGTGTTTCATTTTTTATTAAGTTTTTGTGTGATTTGATATATGCTATTGTGATTGATTTATTTGAATGTTTAATAAGTTTCATAAGTTAGTACTAGGCTAACTGCCCTTGCGAGCCATTTTAAGCCTAGTCAATTATCCCCTGTGAGATTCAAGCCCTGTACCTTGTATTTGTAAGGCAAACACCTTAACCATTAGGCCACCCTCCCACAAAATTTTATTATTGGTTGGTTTGGTCATGTGATGTTTGATAGGAGGGGTATTTACAGAGGGTTTTATTAATTTATTGATGTTTCTGAAGAAGTCTTTGTTATACAAAGACAAAAGTGCTAAAATGTTTAATAAATCTGGTCTACACTGCTCTGGTGTTTCTTGTCTCCTAACCTGGACTGAACCATCAGGCCTTACTGTTTGTGAGGCCATGGTGAAACCTCCTGTCTTCCCAAAATATAAATCTAATTAGTGTGACATGCAGTATTTGTAATGTCTGCTGCTTATGAATAAAGGGACAACCTTTCCGAAAGTACATTTAGCCTGCTTAAAAAGCAGGTTCCTAGCCATATAATATGTGTTCAACATGACAGAGAATCTAACTCCCAAAGATGTTAATGTGAAATGTAAAAATTAGGGTGGACCAAGCACTTAAATTATATTTAAGTGCTTATATAAACAGAAAAATATAACTTTAGAAAATGAGCATTTAAAACATCATTAATGTGAATGCACTCCTTGTATAAATGGATCTACTACATGTACAAGTGTGCTATATGCTTGCAGTACACTTGCTCAAATAGTCAAACTCCTGCTAACTTAAACTCCAGTAACTACTTAACTTCCATAGCGATCCCAGAACCCTAACTCTGTCCTTAAAATTATTTTCCCACTCCCAAACCTTAAATCCACCCTCCTGTTTCCTAACCCTAAGACATCCTCCAGACTCCCTAACCTTAAAACTCCCTTCTCAATCCTTCAACCGAAAGATCCCATCTTGCTTCCTAAACCTAACCCATCCATACCCTAGCCCTATGACCCTCTTTATGATCCCTAATCCTAAGACTCCCTTCCAACTACCTTAACCTAAAATCTTCCTCCCACTCCATAAACCTAAAACTCCCTTCCTCAGCATTGCCCAACACAAACATTGGAACACCTCCCCCAACTCCCTTGCCACAGCTACCATACTCAGCTCGATCATACACGAATAATATATTTAGGTCAGCTGCACCCCCCCCCCCAACTCCCTCTCCACAGCTGCCATATTTGGCTCGGTCATACGCAAATAATGCATTTAAGTCAGCTGCACCCCCCCACACTCCCTCTCCACAGCTGCCATACTTGGCTCGGTCATATGCAAATAATGTATTTAAGTCAGCTGCACCCCCCCCCCCACACTCCCTCTCTGAAGCTGCTATACTTAGTTTGATCATACTTAAATAATGTATTTAGGTCAGCTACACCTCCCCCCCTTTCCACAGCACTTACCTTGATCGTAATCCAGTAATTTATTTAGGTCAGTTGCAGCAGCTGCTTGTCTGAATCATATTTGACTTTGAGCTCAAGCAGCAGCCTAGTTGAGCTACAAGATGCTTGAGTCCCTGGCTTTGAATGCTTGGGACTCAAGCCTTTGTAGAACACTTTGTATAAACATATTAATATACAATGAACATGAGTATAGCCATAAAACAAACACTGTTTGAATATTACTGAAGATGAAATTGAAGTATTATTAACAAATGTGTACAAATAGAAAACATACCAAAAATTATTTATATTCCTAAGTACAAGCTTGCAGAATAACTGATTCAAAAAACACAGTTGCAAAGCCAGTTACTGAAAACAAAATATGAACCACAAACACTATACAGAATCATACTAAATAAAATGCATGCAATACTGTAAGTAAAATAAGCGAGTGTTATTTGATGTTCCTACTACTATGACACAAACATCATCAGATGTTCCTGTGCCATTCTTTGTGCTACACCAAGCTGCATAAGCAGCCTGTTGCTCAGCATAAGCATACACGTGCAAATGCGACCAGTCAGGGTGCAAAATCCGGAAAGAGCAATCAGGCAGTGCTAAACAAAGTAATTTCATTCAAGATCAGCAATGTCCTTAGAGTCATCAATGATAGATGATTCCACAAAAATTATGGTAACACAGTCAGTCGCAAAACAAAAATTAAAAGGATTGGTGAGCAGTGAAAAATACCAAAGGGCTCTGGCTGAGTTAAGTTTGCAAATGACTACAAGCTAGCAGCAGTTATTAAATCGCCGAATGACTTACCCATCATGCAGGAAGGTTTGTCCCAAGTAAACAACCTATGTCAAAATGATGGACTGAAATTAAATGGGAAAAAATACATTATTGTATCCTTTGGCAAGTGATCTATAATCAGGAACTACCACATTGACTATACGCCCTTAAGAGTTGATTGAGTTGTTTGGGATTTGGGAATTTATAGGCTCATAGGTATGTACTAGGCTATTGGCCCTAGGGCCTATATAAGCCTAGCCAAATGAGGTTTTCTGGATTTCGCCACCCAAGAAAATTTTTTTCCTGTGCCCCTATCGAGCAGTGCCACAACTGTGATCCCAGAGGTGACTTTCCTGTTTCCCATCCAATTGTCAAGATTTCTCTTAAAGAGGGCTAATGAGGAGCTCTGCTTGACATGAATGGGTAGCCTGTTCCAGAGCATGGGAAGTCTCTAGGACAGGACTCTATCCCTCCAGCATGTTCTGTTTATTGTGGTGACAAGGTTTAGGTCTCTGGAGCATGTGGTTCGGAGGGATTGGGATTTCTTTAAGTGTAGCATGTCCATCAGATCTGGGTTAAACATGGCTTTGTATGTTAGGCAGTGGTCGCATCTGAGTAGGCGATATGCAACGGAGTAGATCTGGAGTTTTTTGAGATGGTCTGCATATGGCATCTGTTTGAGGCTGGTAATCCTCCTAGTGAGGTATTTCTATGGCCTTTCTAGTTGTTGCAGATGTCTTGAGGGGTACATGCCAAACGGGGTGTTGTACTCTATAATGGGTCTGATGAGGGATGAGTAGAGAGGAACAATGACTTCTCTTTTTCTGGAGGACAACCCCTTTGTGATGAGGTGTGTCACATAGGACTTCCTGACTACAGTGGCAACATGATCATCAAAGGAGAGACTACTGTCCACCTTTGTCTCTAGGTCTCTTATCACATTTTCGGTGTTTAGTAGGCTACCGCGTATGTGGTAGTTTATGGGTATGGTGTTTTTCCCAAAGGGGATGACAATGCACTTCTTGGCATTGAGCTTTAGGCCATGACTTTGACACCAAGCATCAGTCTCAGTGAGGCCTCTTTGTAGAATGCCACATCCTTAGGCGACTCTATTATGGCTCCTAGTTTGCAGTTGTCTGTGAATTGCTTTAGCCAGAGACCAGCTGTATTAGCCTGGACTTCAGAGAAGTAGATACCGAACAGGAGAGTACCCATGACCAAACCCTGTGGTATTCTGCTTGTCACTAGTCTGAAGTTGGATTTGGAGTCGGCTACTTTCACTGTGTGGGTTCTGTCAGTGAGCCAGTTGGCCACCCATCTTGTGACATATGGATTTATGCCTAGTCCAGTGAGTTTATCTATAATACCAGAGTGGGGGATGGTGTCAAAAGCCTTGGCAAGGTCAAGATAGGCTGTGTGCACCATCTTACCCTCATCTACTGCTCTGGTGACTGCTTCGAAGAAGTCAATCAGGTTTAGGAGACATGATCTACCTTTTACAAACCCAAACTGAGTGGGGTCCAGAGTTTGGAGGTTACCTATGTCTTTGTTTATAAGCTCCAGTATGATGCATTCCATGGCCTTGCAGAACAGGCTCATCAGGCTAATGGGGCCATAGTTCCCAGTGTCAGTGTTGGAACCCCCTTTGTGGAGTGGAATAACAGTCTCTGTGCACCATTTCAGAGGCACAAAGCCTGAAGGGAGGCTATGGTTGAACATGGTACTTAGGTGGGGTGCCAGTTCATTCTGTAGTTCATGCAGAACTCAGCCTGGGGATGTTGTCTGGTCCCATGGATGCTGTGTTCTTGGCTTTGGAGAGTGTGGTCTTTACCTGTGCTTATGACAGTGACCTAACTTTCGACCAACATGTGTCCACTGTAGTAAGAAAGTCCATCTATATTCCACATCTTATAAACAAAGGGGACTGAGTCTGTCTCTAGGGATGTCATCCAGCCACCTCTTTACTCAGCCCTCATTAAGCCAATCATAGGTTCATAGGTGTATACTAAGCTAATGACTACCAGGACCATTATAAGCCTCACTGTGCAACCCCAATGTGGCCCACAAATTTGATTTATATAAGGAATAATTTAATGACTGCTTTGTCCATCAAAGACATATGGGTAAGTTTTTGATTACCAATGCATTGGTCCAAGTTATGCTTAAGTAGGGTTAGGGAGGAACTTTGCTTCACATGGATGGAGTGCCTATTCCAGAGAATGGGAATCCTCAGAAAAACTTATCTATTTTTCCAACATGTCCTATTTATATCACAAATAAAATTTAGGTCTTTTAGTCTTGAAGTCCTGATATGCAAAAGGTTCATCAAAACAGAGTCCAGAGATGCCTTGTACACAAGGCAAAGATCACCTTTCAGAAGTCTGTACAATACTGAATAAAGACAGAGGGCTTTGAGGGGATCAGCATAGGACATTGTGTTTTCTTGCTATATTCTTTATGTAAGGAAGTTTTGTGGATGTTCCAGTTGCTGCATGTGTCTGTTAAGGTACATATCGAAGTGAGCATTATACTCTAAGATGAGTCTGTTGTGGCCTGCATACTGTGGCACAATGACCTCTTGGGACATAGATTGCATGCCTTTACTTAAAAGTTGACCAACATAGAAGGATTTTCTTACTACCTTGGTTGAAGGCTAGGTTATTAATTTATGTAGACAATGACCTAATTTTCAACCAAAGTGTCCACTGAGTATAATGCCCCCTATGGCATGTGTCTGTATGGATACATGCAACATCTGGAATGCCCACAGAGATACCTCACTAGAAAGATACAAGGTCTAAACATGTCCTACATTGACCATCTCAAAACTCTATGACTATACTCAGTTTCTTACAGACTAATAGGTTATTGTGTTTGGCATACAAGGCATCCTCCAACCCAATACTGATTGATATGCTGCAGATCAGCAAGTCAAATGGCATTAACAATAGTCAGTCTAGGGATCTAAACCTTTTCTGCAACATCACTGGAATGGTTTGGAGGGACAGGTATATCTCAGTGAGGATGCCACTACTCTGGAACAGACTACTTTTCTGTGTAAAGCAAAGCTTATTCCTGTACTTATTCAAGAGTAACTTGGATCTATAGATGGGAAACAGAAAATTTACCCCATGACTGTAACCTGCACTACTAAAGGACTCCCTTCAAATCATCTATGTTACGATCTCAGTTATTCTTTCTAGAGGTAACATATAATTACTGACCATGGGATGGATAAGGCCAGTTTAACACCAAATGGGATAGGTTAATTCAAATACCAAAATGGAAACTGGCTTAAAGTGACCCACAAGAGCAGCCTAGTACTTACCTATAAATCTATAAAAATGTCATTATTTTCATAACCACCAGAGCTGATTATTCATGAAGCACCTGATAGAGGAAAAACATGTATCCATCTGACGCAGTAAAATGTGATAAGTAATAAAATAGCATATACATGATGGTCACTGTTGAAGTGACACCCCGACCTCATGTGCAAAAATGGTAAAATGGGGGTTCTGGATGGATGGATATAAAAATGTCCAAAAGCAGCTCAGAGTACACAGGCAAATAAACTGATTAAAAGCTCAGAATCCAGTAGTGTCAAAGAATTAATCTGATCACGTTTTTCCTGGGCAACCAGTTTGTTGACATCTTGAATACTTGAATCCAAGAATCATTGAGCATATAAAGTCACTTCTGACTATAAAAAAATAAATAGATTTGTATTTGCCCAAAATAAACGTTCATATTCTACATCCCAATGGACCAAAAGAGCAAGACAACGCAGTTGTTTAAAGAGTTTGTAATAAGTGAAGGGAATTACCTCTTGATATCCAAATAAGCATGTCATTGGCATAAATAAGCTGCTGCAAAGGTACAAAGGCCAACTGAGATGTTGCAGGACTTAATGTAAAAAGAAACAGAACAAATACTGAACTTATGGAACTCCTGGCTTTATCAGATGAAGTGCTGACCTTTTTTGTTTATAATTACCCAGAAATCTCTCTGATAGAGGTAATCCTCCTCCCCATGATGGAGCAGGTCAGTGCTACTTCAGGTTATAATAATCATGCTTGCACTGCTCATCAGTATGTTTGAAACTAGTTATCTTGGTCAAGGCCTGGGCCATCTCACACTGGGCATTAACTTTTTGGAAAGGGCCATCATAACATCTAAGCAGGTGTTCCCTATATTTTCTGGAAGGAAAGCCAAAATAATCTTGCCCTGCTTCATGTAGCAGGCTGGAGATCGCCTTTTCACAGCTTGATATGTAGCTGTGGACACTCTAAGGTCAAATCAAAGTGCGTTATGTTGTACATTTGCATGCACTGATACGTGTTCATGAATTACATGGCATACAGTGAAGTACTGCACATTTGCACAATGCAAACGTGTGGATTAAGGGGTCTATATTATATTATTGAAAAGACAGGTAAGTGAACGGCACTTACATCAAAAATGCTGTTCAGTGAACTGTTCATAGTGAGATCGCTGTACAGTGAAGATCGGAAAATTTGACCTTTCCTCACTGTAGTGCGATCTCGGAGTTTGCATACATAATTAGCAGGGGTGAACGGCATGTTCAATGTAAGTGCCATTCGTTGAACTGTCTTTTTGATAAGATAATATAGACCCTGAATTAATGTGTGAAACCTATCCTACTACCAGTTCATAAATGCCTTATGAGCAGCTTGTGTGGAAGCAACTGATATTATCACTAAGTAATAAATCAATCCAGAGGAATTGACAGTAACCATCCTAATTTGCATAAATAGTACAGTATATTGCTCAAATTAGTGTGGTTTGCTGAGTTAGCCCCATGTTGAACTCTCTGTCTTGCACAACATTGTGAGCATTTGATTTTGTTTGCTTTTGGTGTTACTGAATAACAGTTGTGTTATTTGGGATACTGTTATCTGCAGCTGGCTGGTAAGGTGCATAGTGGATAGCTGTACTGCGATCCACACAGCTAAGGGCATAATGAATGACTAAAGTGTTTGGTGGCTGTATTTGTATGCTGTACATCTATAGGCATCCAGTCCAGGGACAGGGCATGAAATATCAATGTCGTATAGGTGCCTTACATACTGTGGTGTTGGGTCTACATTTACCCCCATGACGGTATGTAAGGAATAAAAAGTTTGATAAATATTTTGTCAGTTTTATGATTCCCTATTGTGGAGTGTAGCGCAGCTCTGGTCTTAAAAAGTTAATAGCTACAGTTAGAGCAGCTGTAAAGATGCACTGCAATGCACTCACATATCTGTGTAATTATATTTTTTTCTGTATAAAGATAGAATTATACAACTCATGGATAAGGCAGGTAAGGTTGCAAAACTTCAACAATGTGGAGAACAATGTGGCTTTGCTAGGATTTAGTCTACATGGGTTGTTCAGACCTGTAGGTGAGGGATTAGATCTGCCAGGGCCTGTAGTGTGACAGCAGCAGCATTGTGGGTGGTCATAATAATTTGACCTAAGTGAGAGGAGATGAAGATGGATAATAATAGGCTAGGCCAAAGCAAATGAAATAACCCAGCACAGGTCAACCACAGGGGATGGCATACCTTCTTACAAGCATTTACCAGAAGATGAGGAGATTGTGCTCTCCCTTGATGGGAACTCTTGCAAGCTGAAAAGCTCTCTTCAAGCTAAAACAAAACAAAGCATTTGGACTGTGTTTTGCATTGATGGAAGTACATTTAAGCTACTGCATTTACCTTACCATTTAAATCAGTTGAGTGTAGTTCCTATTTTGCGGTTGTTCTAAATCTGTAGTCAAAGCTATTAATTAAAAGCATTTTATAGTTTGCAGTATTTTATCAGGTTGTTTCTGTGTTGTACCTAGATAGTTAACATTGTTCTGATTGGGTTTTCTTATTTTTAGGCATTTTTATGATTTCTCCCCGAAATCTGAAGCTACAGCTATACATTGATTTGACTTTTACAGACTCCATTATTATTTTTCTGTGATCTTATGTGGATAAATCAGCATTGCAGATCTAATTACTGTGTTGTATTCACTTTTCAGACATAAAACAAAAATCTAGCTTTGGCCAGCTGTGTGAGTTGTAACCACAGCTAGGTAATTAAACCTAGTGAGAGTGGAAGAGCTCTGCAGTCCTGGAAAGATAAGCAATATTGCCTAGACCTTTAAGCTATTTCCAGCCTCATGGTACTTCATGAAGAGACAGGCATATTTATAAGCATGTGAATTTCATTCTGCATCCAGGGAAATATATATAAAATGCATATCTGGCTATAGAAGTCCCTCCCAGTCTCATCACCTGTATATCTGGCCTTGGACGTTCTTGCCAGTCTCATCTCCTTTGCTCATCTTACCGAGCACTAGCAAATTAAACTGAGAAGACCCTTTCCTTAGACTGTTAAAGCTTGATTTATCCTCCGTTTCATACATTATCTGGCTCTCATTGCATATTTAAGCTAAACGTAGAGTCATTTTCATTTTGATACATTTATTTCTACAGTTTCTGTCACTTGTCACATTTTGTATCAAAGCAACTTGTTCTGGGACCTTAATCTTGTAGCTTCATTTTGCAATTGTAATGCAAACTCACTTGAGCTGAACCAAACCTTGAGGCTATCCAAACCTGGTGGTGTTAAGGAAGTCATCAGCCAGGATGAGCAAAACAAACTTCAAGAAGGATAAGCCAAGTGGGAAATTGTATTCCAATAGACGTGAGCAGATAAAACAACGTGAGGATAGTGGCCCATATGGTACAAACATATTAAGTGACAACAGCCAGCATGATTTTTATCCACATGCAAATTAGGTGACTCATCTTCAACTATCACTGAATTCCATTCATAGACCAATTAAACTGACATCCTTTCTGTTCTTTCAGCCAATTTAACCCTGCCCCTTCAGTCACTACTCTTTAATAAATTAACAATGAATACGATCCTCTGACACAGCATTTACTGTCCGATGCAATATAGTGTAAAAATCTTCTTTAATAATATAAATGCATCTATGTTCACATAAAAATAAAATTATATTCACACAATTCATAAACATAAAAGTATAAAAAATATATGTATGTATATCTATATATATGAATTGATGTAATATATTGAGAAATATTCAGAAATATTAGTTTATACATAACCATATGCATGTTTTTTAGGACTAGTTAAACGACATATACATTCATGCATTGAGACATATATATATATATATATATATATATATAAACCAGTTGTCATTAGTGATGCAATGTGGCACCTTTATAACACAACATAAACATCATATTTATTTATTTGTTATTTATTTTCCTTTTTATATACATAGTTTTTAATATTTAATATTCAATATATTACATCAATTCATATATATAGATATACATACATATATTTTATGTGAACATAGATGCTTTAGTGGAAGTTTAAATGTGATGGGAATTGGTTAATTGATGGCAGGATCTGCTTGTATATAAATGAAATTTATGCTACTACTCTTAGACCTGAGGAAGCTTATTGAAGCGAAGCTTGTGTCTGTTGTCTAATTTATATTATTAAAGAAGATTTTCATCGGAAATGTGTGGTCAGAGGGATTATATTCATTGCCAGAGGGGGTCAGAGGGACTTACTTTTTTCGGCTAAGCCCAGGTGCTCTTTGATTAGTTTACGACTTTTTTCTTTCTCTGGCTAATGAGCGTTAATCCTGAAAGGTGACTGTTCCTTCGTTTCATTTAACTCTTTAATAAATGTTTTTGGCTAATTCTGATCAAGTTGATGTAACAATGAAAGCACTAATCTAAATAAAAATCTGATCAATGAAATAATACTCAGTGCTCATTTTGAGTAGACGTAGAGGAATATTATTTTTTTATATACTTAGTTGTTTTGTGCCATACTGGTCACTGTAGTGGTATGTGTTTATCTGCTCATTTCTGTTGGAACACCACTTTCCACTTGGCTTGTCCTTCTTGACATTTGTTTTATTTGCTGTTGTAGGAGACCTGTGAATTACTACCAGTGCTGAGCATCATTTATGCATTGCACTACGCTTCTTTCTCCATAAGTAAAATTACTTGCAAAAGTTATCTGATTGGATTTTAAGTTGGTCTGAGACTTTGGTTTTGTGGGAGAGTTGTGATCTACTGTATTATCTGAGCCTCGTTTAGTCATGCACTACTGCATTTTTCCATAAGCTGTGTTACTGGTGTACCTCTGCCTGGTCTGTTCCCTTAGACTGCAGATTTATTGCAATAGTGGCAATATTGTAATTTTTGCTGCAGGATTTGTGCTCTGCACTTATACGGCTATTTGCATCTTTGCTGCTAGAGTCTTACATTCTGCTTATAGTCTGTCTGCTTCTGTTTGTTCTATTTGTGACTGTGGATATGTTTGGTACTGTTTTCCCGTTTTTGTGTATGATACATTGTTACAACTCTCCTACCCCCACTGATATTCTAAGTACTGGTATCCTGTTGTCCCCTGCTGTTTGTACACTAACTATAGTTTTTCCACTGCCCTAAAGTTTCCAAAATCTGAAATTCTATCAAAGAGTAAAAAGGTCACACAGACAAACCAGTTAATAGAAACTGCAAGAAAAACCTATCCATGGGCCTCTACTACAGGAGGTTTAAAGTGCCACATAGTGAAAACTCTAGCTTGGCTCTGGAGCAGATTCCCCATCCATGCATACACAAAGTTCATCCCTGTCCACATTCAAGTACGACTTGGATCTATGGATGAGAAACAGAAAATTTACCTCAGCTCTGCTCCCTGTATTACTGATGGATGGATACAGATCCAAAATGCTTTATCACATGTATAGATCCTCTCAAACTATCCATGATATGATCCTAGTTATTCCCACTAGGGATAATATGCAATTACTGACCATTGGATGAGTAAGGCCAATCCAACATCAAATGGGACGGGTTAATTCAAGCACCAAAATGGAAATTGGCTAGCTTTAAAATGACCTTCAAAGTAACTAGCCTAGTACTTACCTATGAACCTATAACTCATGCCTGGTGGAGGCCTGGACATTGGTGTGGACCTTGTGTACTCCAGCATTGTGTTTGAGAGACAGCAGGTGAATATTACACAGGTGTATACTACTTGTCAGACATTTGGGATACATGGCTAGGCTTAAAAAGGCTCTTGTGGTTATTAGCTTAGTAAACACGAACTTATGAACTACTGTTATGCATTCACTGTCTGGGTTAATCAGGTGAGCAATACAAACATTTCTCATCATGCTCACTTCTGGTTTGCAACAGGAACCTGCTGCCTACCAAGGAATACATGTAAGTAAAACATGTCTGATACATGTGCTGTACTTTGCATGCCATATGAGTACTATGATGCATCTCTTATGTATTCATTTATCCCAACAGTGGTGGGTAACAGGTGGGTAAAACACATACTGTAGGTTCGATGCCAGTGCAGTTACTGGATGTTAGAGAGATGTTGATCTAGATGCTTTGTAGTCAGTTGGCACAGTGGCACTGCCAATGCATTCTTAGGTAAGACACAATCCACAACAGTGTATTGGCAGCTGTAAACAAACAAGCCCCTGTGAACAGCATTCCCAGAGTGCCAGAGATCACTGGATGAGATCCCCAAACATGATCACTCTCTGTGTGGTTAGACAGTGAGCTTGGACATGTGCCGGCTCAGATATATCATACTCCTTACAAGCTGATGCTATCATAACTCCCATATTAATTCACAAATGCAGGGGGCACTCATGATTGATCAGTGTATGTGCAAGTTCATAATCTATGTGCAAGATGTCATTATTCAGTTCGCAATGGGGCTGGCAGTGGAGCTGTGTCACATCTGAGAGAATGCTGCACAACATTATTGGGCATTTCATCAGATCTCTGTTGACCTGGAGTACAGACACTATGAAATGTGTGATCTAATGAGATCTAGGCTGATGCACACACATCCTCTGTAAGCACATCTGGCTGAGTGGTGTGTGCACAGGATAGGGTTCAGACATATGTTTCAGATGGAGGAGGTTATGTGATTGAGGGGAATATGCACAGTATACAAATAATAGCAGTGTCACTAGATATCACTATTCCCTTCATTATGGTTGGTGATGAATATAAGGCTCCAGCCCTAGGAACACTCATCAGGAAATTCTAGCATGATCTCACAGTAGCACACCTTCTCTCCAACAGAATGTTTCAAGTCCTGTCATCTCTCCCTAGCTAGCATGGCGACCAGAGATCAAGTTCATGTACTGGAACCATAACTCTCAGGATGAAGTGGTCAGTGGCACTCCCAATTACCCAAAATATGAGGTTGCCCATAATTTCCAGAAAAATTCCCCACAGTCCAGTCTTACTGTGTCCCATCCTGTCACCTGTATAAATGATGAAGACTACAGTCCACAATATCATCTAGTCCATTGTCTATGTTGCAATTATATGTTGTCTGATGTGCAGTGTGACCAGACCATGCTCTGTATGCATCATGTTTATTCAGTTTTCTCACTTTTTTTTGTCATGGCCTATAGCTGCCAGCCCAATTTTGCTATTTTTCTAGCATTGTAATACAGTGCATCTTATGCTAACTAGCTGGGATTCCTGCTTTATGTTGTCCACCTCTTCTTCGCACATAT
The DNA here is from genome assembly GCF_019279795.1 of Protopterus annectens. Lineage (NCBI taxonomy): Eukaryota > Metazoa > Chordata > Ceratodontiformes > Protopteridae > Protopterus > Protopterus annectens. The sequence goes on from NC_056747.1 coordinate 557,546,785, forward strand.
CAGAAAAGAGTAAATAAAAATGTTTTAAAAATCTGTCCAGCATCTGCTATTCTGTCTTTTACTGGCATCACTGTTCTGCACCTGCCTCTCCAGTTTCCACATGGCACATAACATAAGTTTGTTATCTGTCTAAGGGGTGCCCTTCAGATATATCAAGACAATAAAATGTCCCTTCAGGAGAATGAACACATGCTCAATGTTATTGTGCATTTCCATACTGCTGATGTCACATGCCATGTTTGACAATGCAGTCAGGATGGCAGATAGGAGCAAGCATCATCTGTAACATGCAACATGTATTTCTTGGTGGGTTTAGTGGCTGATTGTACAGCTAATGCATACATGACCTTTACTGTCAGAACAGTAGCATGCACTTATTAACCAATGATCCTGGAGAAAAATTACCTCACTGAAACCATTCAAACAGGTTGAATGGATGACAAATAGATGAATCATGTGAAGTGCCAGGGTGCAGTACAGTCATTTCTGATAAAAGCCTGTGCATTGCATGCTACCCAACAGTTCTAGATGAAGTAACAGCCCTGCAGATGCAGCTGTCCCTGTGACAGTTGGTCAGGTGGGGCCTATATAACTGCATGTGTGCAATCTATGGCACCCAGTACTGCAGGAAAGTGAGCAATGTTATGGAATGATGTGCCCTGCAGTCCTAGGTAGCCATATATGGTCATCCACATGTAGATAACATTGGGGAATATAGTAAACATTTGGGAAGTTGTTGACTCCAATATACCATGCATAACCTAGCTGATCACTGAAAGGTCCCATTAGCTAAAATGGCAAGAGGTACACAAAGTTCACCCTCCACAGGGATAGGTATACCATGCCGACCTTCTATATTTGGGATGTGGACCATACGAATCAACCAGGGACCTCCTAATGCTATGGTTCACTCTGAAATGTTTTGGCACATGCTGGTCTGTGAGGTTATAATATTTAAGGTACTATCTCAACCTTCTCACAAGATGGACAGCAGGTGGTGCCAGTGGTGATGGTGTTGGTGTATCTATTGTGGTTGTTGGTGGTGGTAATTTAGGGGGCCTTGGTGGTGGAAGTTTTGGTGGTAGTTAAGTAATGCTGCTGTGAAACCTATCATCCTTACTGTTTGCAACTTTAACATTTCTGGTAGACTGTAAAAGACTGCATTATTGCACAGTGAGCTCCTTATATACATTTATGAATGCCAACAGCATGTTACATGTGCATATATATATATATATATATATATATATATATATATATATATATATATATATATATACTATTTATACTATTAATATATATGTACATGTTACATGTACATATATATATATATACTATTTATACTATTAATATATATGTACATGTTACATGTGCATATATATATATATATATATATATATATATATACTATTAATACTATTAATATATATGTACATGTTACATGTGCATATATATATATATATATATATATATATATATATATATATATATATATATATATTTATACTATTAATATATATGTACCGTTACATGTACATATATATATATATATATACTATTTATACTGTTAATATATATGTACATGTTACATGTGCATATATATATATATATATATATATATATATATATATATATATATATATATATATATATATATATACTATTTATACTATTAATATATATGTACATGTTACATGTACATAGATATATATATATATATATATATATATATATATATATATATATATATATATATTATATATATTAATATATATGTACATGTATATATATATATATATATATATATATATATATATATATATATATATATATATATATATATTATACTATTAATATATCTGTACATGTTACATGTACATATATATATATATACTATTTATACTATTAATATATATGTACATGTTACATGTACATATATATATATACTATTTATACTATTAATATATATGTACATGTTACATGTCCATATATATATATATATATATATATATACACTATTTATACTATTAATATATATGTACATGTTACATGTGCATATATATATATATATATATATATATATATATATATATATATATATATATATATATATATACTATTTATACTATGTACATATATATATACATGTTACTATTAATATATATGTACATGTAATATATATGTACATATATATATATATATATATATATATATATATATATATATATATATATATATATATACTATTTATACTATTAATATATATGTACATGTTACATTTGCATATATATATATATATACTATTTATACTATTAATATATATGTACATGTTACATGTGCATATATATATATATATATATATATATATATATATATATATATATACTATTTATACTATTAATATATATGTACATGTTACATGTGCATATATATATATATATATATATATACTATTTATACTATTAATATATATGTACATGTTACATGTGCATATATATATATACTATTTATGCTATTAATATATATGTACATGTTACATGTGCATATATATATATATATATATACTATTTATGCTATTAATATATATGTACATGTTACATGTGCATATATATATATACTATTTATACTATTAATATATATGTACATGTTACATGTGCATATATATATATACTATTTATACTATTAATATATATGTACATGTTACATGTGCATATATATATATATATATATATATATATATATATATATATATATATATATACTATTTATACTATTAATATATATGTACATGTTACATGTTCATATATATATATATACTATTTATACTATTAATATATATGTACATGTTACATGTGCATATATATATATATATATATATATATATATATATATATATATATATATATATATATATTTATACTATTTATATATATGTACATATTATATATGTACATATATATATATATATATATATATATATATATATATATATATATATATATATATATATATACTATTTATACTATTATATATGTACATGTTACATGTGCATATATATATATACTATTTATACTATTAATATATATGTACATGTTACATGTGCATATATATATATATATATATATATATATACTATTTATACTATTAATATATATGTACATGATACATGTACATATATATATATACTATTTATACTATTAATATATATGTACATGTTACATGTGCATATATATATATATATATATATATATATATATATATTTATACTATTAATATATATGTACATGTTACATGTGCATATATATATATATGGTTCCCATTCAGAAGCCTGAAACATCATAAGCCTGAAAATCAAAATCCTGAAACCAAAAGCCTGAAAATTCAGAATCCTGAAAACTCAAAATCCTGAAAGCCCAAAATCCTGAAAGACCAAAATCCTGAAACTCAAAATCCTGAAAACACAAATAATGCTAATATGTCACTATAAAGACACTAATATCTACCAACTGACCCTGACCCTAACTCTAACCCTAAGGTCCATCACTATTGCACACTCACCTGACCCGCGCCCTAACCCTAACTCACTTAAACCGCCCCTAACCCCAATATTTGTCACTATTGCATACATGCCTAACCTGCCCCTAACCTAACTCACTTAAACCGCCCCTAACCCTAAAATAAAACCAACCGCACACTTACCTGACCCCAACGCATGACCTAACACCACAGGGCTAACAATAGCAATGCCACAATGACATCAGTATGTCTATTGTGTGTTTTCAGGATTTTGAGTTTCAGGATTTTGGGCTTTCAGGATTTTGGGCTTTCAGGATTTTGAGTTTTCAGGATTCTGAATTTTCAGGCTTTTGGTTTCAGGATTTTGATTTTCAGGCTTATGATGTTTCAGGCTTCTGAATGGGAACTATATATATATATATATATATATATATATATATATATATATATATATACTATTTATACTATTAATATATATGTACATGTTACATGTGCATATATATATATATATATATATATATATATATATATATATATATATATAATATTTATACTATTACAAGTTCACTTACAGGTTTGGCTGAATTAGCATCTAGTTAGGTAGTCATTTGTATGCACTGCATATTTTGCCATTGATACTATAATGCCAGAGAGCAACTTGTTTCTCTAAATTGCTATCACTCCACTTACTTTTGTCCACAAATAGAGGTAGTGTACTACTCAAATAGTCTACAAATCCCAAGCCAGTTTTATTTAAAAGTCCGCCTGCAGCACAATGGCAAGTAACTAACATCATATTGGGAATAGAATAGTGAAAATAAATAGCAATAATAAAAGTTTGACTGATAGATTTATTAAAGAATATATTTCAGGATTATGGAATGAGATTCCATTTACAATCAGAACTTGAGTCACTTGTTAAATTATTGAAATCAGGCAGGTGTTATCCTTAACAGTCAAACATATTAAAATACATTTGGGGCAAACAAACAGAATACCAAGAGACTTTGCTTAAATAATTGTGCTGAAAATAAGAAAACAAGTGCAATGCAGTAGCTGATGTGCATCCCCAGAATCAGTGATTTAACATTTTAAGTCTTAATTATAATACTTTAGCATGAAAAGTGAAAATTCAGAAATGAGTGATTTAGAATTATTTACTTTCAGTGTTTTTATCTTTCATTTTAAGGTAGGTACTGTATTTTAGTCTCACTCATTTACATACGTGGTTCAAATAATATATTTTTAGACTGTGCACTATTGTGCAATATGTTAGTGTGTCATTTATATATACACGTGTAGGATGTGAAGGTGTTACTGATGGTCAGGTATTGTGTAGTGTAATGTATTAATAACAGCCTTTTTTGATTGGCGACAATAAATATTTTAATGAATTCAGTCACATAAACATATCTTGTTGTTTTATTTTACTTTTAAACTATACTGATTGTATGCAGGACATGGGAGGCACTCAAAGGAGGAGGTTACTAGGCAACGGCTCTCTCTGCATTTCCCAAACACATGACCTGTGGTTTGGTTGAGGTCTATGAAGCTTGTTGATGGGGTACAATTTCAACACTTATAAAAGGAGACATGGAGCGTGTATTATTGCCATCTAGTTGGTTGGTGTGGATGTGAATGGACAGCTGTACCACCCACCATCTCAGCACCAAAAACTTCCCCATATCCACACACAATCATTTCTGGTGAGAGACAAGGGATCTAGTTAATTTTAACCAGTTTTTTTATCTATGCTTCCATGATAGCTAGGCTCCTATCTCTCTGCTATCTCCTTCAGGAAATGAGAGATGAGCAGTGGAATATGGAGCCGTCACCCACGTGAGTACAGTGATTTTTAACTTTAAGGCTATAATCCTTCAGTGCATGCCCATAACTGCTCCAGAGTTTGGCATACAGTTGGCACTGGTGTGGGTCTGTCATTCTTTTTCACAGATGACATGACCATTCAGCACTCTCATTGGATGTCTGGTCTCCACTTGGGAGTTTACAGTGGAAACAAGTACCCAGATGTGCTTCCCAACCCTACGCCTGAACAGAGGCAAGCTGATAAAGGTGCATTGCTCCTGTATATTCAATACCAGATTGGGGAGCTGCCCAAACTACTAGTTGAACTCAGGTTGCCTGAACCATAGTCACTCCTTTATCCCTGTACACCAATGGATCTGGCCAATTCTAAGCAAACGTATTAATTCATTCTTCTGTACTTGTAAAGGCTTAAACTTAACTTTCAGGTCATTGGTATCCATAGTCCATTGGTCAGTCAATGCAGATTATTTTGAAAGTACTGAACTGAATTAAGGAAACATCTCTTACTTGAAGGATTATGGGCAGAACATGAATGCTACTAATTCTTATTAGAGAAAGTATGCATTTCCTAGTTAGATGTACTGGGATATGCACAGTGTAATGAAGGGTACTACAGATCACTGCATCCAGGGAAAGCTTGTTTCCCACCTTTCCTGTAACTAGCCTAGTCCAGCTACAGATTTGCTGTATCCAGGAATGTTTTGTAAGTTTCTGAGACCTCCAGACATTTCTGTGTTGGAGGGAAACCTTCTAGCCTATCAGTGAGAGTGGTAAGCACTAGTTAGCCTATCTACCACAAGAGGAGTGGTTTCTGGCCCAGAAATTGTAGTTTATTGGTCGTTTGGGCAGTTTTTGCATTCCTTTCAACTTTCAGGTTTGAGCTTGTTTAAACTCCGCAGATCCAGTTTTGGCATCCTGCAGTCTACAAGAGCAACAGGAAAGAGAAAGAGATACTCTAAGTGCCTCCATTTCAATGTTTTCATAATTTACTGCTCTCTGCACTTGTTTTTTGTCATTTTTAATTTATCTGCATTTATTTAAACTGTATTTGCCTTAATATTGCTACACACTCAAGTGTGCTAGCTTGTACTACATTTAAAGTGTTTTTCCTACTGTTTTAACTGCTTTTCTGCAAAAAAAAAAACAAAACAAAAAAAAACAAACACAAAATGTTCTAAGCTTGTTTGCCACCTTTCCTGTAAGTAGTCTAGTCCAGATTTGCTGTATCCAGGACTGTTTTGTAGGTTTCTTAGCCCCACAGACCGTTCAGTGTTGGATGGAAGCCTTCTAGCTTATCAATGGGAGTGGTAAGCACTAGGTAGCCTATCTATCAGAAGAGAAGTGGTTTCTGGTCCAGAAATTGTAGGTTTGGGCAGTTTTTCCATCCCTTTCAACTTTCTGGTTTAAAAGACCATGTTTGCATGGGTTTGCGCACCGTGCAGTGGTGCTCAGCTGATGTAAACTATTACCAGTGCCAGAAAGTCTGCTCTTCAATTTTTCCGTTAGAACCTGCCTGTTCTTTTACTTCTTGCACTTCAATTAGCTTAACTGGCTATCACTTTAACAGGCTTTTGTAGAATTTATTGTAGCACACTTAGGTGCTATCAGCACTAGCTGTTCCTACTCAGTAACAGCACCAGTACTTAGTTATGTCCACCCGTCCTTGTGTGATTGCAGGGCAATTTCCTGTGCTTTCTCCTGCTAACCTGGTGCACGTGAGCATTTTGAGACAGTGTGGCAACTGTCTAATGTACACAGACAACCCTCTCCTCTTACCTCCCAACACTAATACGTGCGTGAGATGCATTTATATCACCAAACTGGAAGCAGTGCATGCTCCAACCAAGACTAGACTAGCTGGTCAAGAGGAGAAAGTCAACACCTGCAACTCACTACATAGAACACACAGCCCTCCAAAACAACAGCCATCACAACCCATACATAGAAACACAAACCATGCATGCACCTTTGCAGAGGCTTTAAATAAAAATTTCCCTAAACAATAGAGACCACTGAGACAGAAACGCACTCAACCACTGCAACACAACACCAAGCCCAGAATACATAGCTCATCATCACAGTGTGCCCCTCAACCTAAGCCCTTAAGGCAAAACACTTTGCCCAATGTACTAATCATGGGAGACTCAATTGTGAGGCACACTGATGTCCCACTCACTAGGTTGAACAAGGAGAAGGTGACAGTCAGTTGTCTATCAAGTGCAAGAATCTGCCACATAACACATGCACCCAAGTCACTCCACAACAAGTACAAATATGACTCAGTCATTGTCCATGTGGGTGTGAATGACCCGAGATGTACCTCCTTGGACTACATGAAAAGAGATGTGATGGAACTCTTGAATTATGTGGCCCAGGCAAGTATGACCCTAGCTCTGAGCAGTATTCTACTGTCACCCAGAATGATACCATAATGCGAGCAGAAAATGATTGGCTTCAACAATTGGCTAAGTTTCCAGTGTTATTCTAAGGGGGTCCAGTATCTGTCTGCCTGGGACGACATCACTGACAAACCTCAATGCTTTGCCAGAGACAGCCTGCATCTGTCACCCCTGGGATTCCGGTTACTGGCTAGGACTCTTGCCACTCCTATAGTGCCTTTTTTAGGCAGTGTTCCAAAGACCAAACGTCCACTATAACAGCTACAAACAAATGTAATCTGAGTGTCATGCTGCTCAGTGCAAGAAGTCTAAGTCTCAAAATGCACTTGCTCGGAGCTCTCCTCAAAATGGAGAATGTCACCATCTGTGCTGTAACAGAGACCTGGTTTAAATAGGCAGAAAGCACCCCTGTGCTCCCAAGCTACAGCTCATTTCATACCTTTCTGCCCCAGAATATGTCCAGAAGCTCCAAAGGTGGTGGTATCTCCATATTCTTAAAGGATAAGCAGACCTCTAGACTGGTAGCCCAGTATAATGCATTTGAGATACTTCAGGTACAACTGACACTGGGTAAGATGGCAATACAAATCAGAGCCTGCTACAGAACCCCACACATGTCCCTAGATTCTCACTCCAAGTTCCTAAGCACCTTGGAATCTATCAAGGTCCAACCCAATACTCTCATACTGGGTGACTTCAACTACCCTTCCATCAACTGGGAAAACTATTCAAATACCAGTGTTCAGGCCCAATGCCTTCTGGAATTTATCAGTTCCAATGCCCTGGACCAGCTCATTCTCACCCCGCTAGAGGAAGCAACATCCTGGACCTGGTTATTACGAACATGGGTGATCATTGCTCCACACCTATAGTCAATTCCTCCCTGGTTAAATCTGACCACAAACTGATCACCATGGAAATCTTCATCTGGACTACAACCCCCGCTGAGGTGACCACCCTGAAAAACTTCTCTAAAGCCGACTTTGCACTCCTAAAAATAGAGGTGGCTAACTTCTTGGCACCAGTGCCAATGGGAAATAGCTGCATGACTGCCGAATCATACACCAATGCACTGTGTGAGCACATACACAAATGCATGGACCTTGCCATACCAAACAGAGCTAAGATGCTCGCCTCCAAAAAAGGAAGCCAATCTAGTGGTCCCCAGCCATCAATAAACTCTACAACAGAAGGAAGAAACTGTTGCAGAAAAAAATGAAGCCAAAAGACTGGAAAACCTCCTTTATCAATCTCAACAAAAAGCTAAGATCCCTTATCAAATCCTCTAAAGTCAGCTACGAAGGCAAAATTATGTCTGACACCAAAAACAACCACAAAGCCTTCTATAGCTATATCAAAAACCTCCAAAGCAATACCCAGATTTGCTCTCTGAGTTATTGCACAATGGCACCTCCTATATTGGGCCAACAGATATAGCCAACATACTGTCCGACAGATTCAGTGCTGACTTTACCCCCCCCCAAAAGGCCCTATCACAATACCAGAAGAAAGCCTGGTACCCACCTTTTCTGCAGCATAGGTAAAAGCTGCATTGTCCAAAACCAAGAATACAGCATCCATGGGACCTGATAAAATCCCTGGCTGCATCCTACATGAGCTACAAAATGAACTGGCACCACATCTATGTACACTGTTCAATCACAGCCTTACCTCAGGCTATGTCCCCAATGAATGGCGCACTGCTACAGTCATCCCACTCCATAAAGCAGGAGCAACTACAGACCCTGGAAAGTATCGCCCCATTAGCCTGATGAGTCTGGTATGTAAAGCTATGGAGTGCATCATCATGGACCTGCTTAACAAAGATATAGGCAATCTCCAAACTCTTAACCCCACACAATTTGGCTTTGTCAAAAGAATATCCTGCCTGATGAACCTAGTTGACTTCTTCGAGGCAGTCACCGAGGCTGTGGATGAGGGTAAGGCAGTGCATACAGCCTACCTCGACCTGTCCAAGGCCTTTGATACCATTCCCACTCAGGTATCTTTGATAAACTCACCAAACTAGGCATCAATCCTTACATTACTAGGTGGGATGCAAACTGGCTCACAGACAGGACCCACAGGGTGAAAGTTGCAAATTCCAAGTCAGACTGTCGACCAGTCATGAGTGGAGTCCCACAGGTATCGGTCCTGGGCCCTGTCCTGCTTGGCATCTGCTTCTCAGAAGTCTAGGCCAACACAGAAGGACTTTGGCTGACAAATTTTACTGATGACTGCAAGCTAGGAGTCATTACCGACTCCCCAAGTGATGCAGACATCCTACAAAAGGGCCTCTCTGAGACTATTGACTGGTGTCGGAACCATGGCCTGAAGCTTAACGCCAAAAAATGCGTTATCATCCCCTTTGGAAAAATCTCAGTTCCCACAAATTACCATGTTGATGGGAGCCCACCAAACACTGAAGGGGCCAGAAGAGATCTGGCACCCAAGTAAACAGCCACCTCACCTTCGACCACCAAATTGCTAGTGTGGTCAGAAAGTCCTTCTACGTGGCACATCTTATAACCAAAGGTTTCGCATCCAGGAAGAAAGAGGTCATAATCTCTCTCTATTCATCCCTCATTAGACCAATCATCGAATATAACGCCCTGTTTGGCATGTACCCGACCAGACACCTACAACAGCTGGAGAGGCCACAAAAGTACCTCACAAAAGGGATCTTAGGCCTTAAACACATGGCCTACGTGGACAAGAAACTTCAGCTGTTCTCATTTTCTTATCGTCTACTTAGAGGTGCTCTCTGCTTGACTTACAAAGCCATGTCCAACCCAGTCCTACTTGAAATGTTACACCTACAGAAATCCCAACCCCCCCCCCCCCCCTTGCACCACACATTACAGAGATCACAACCTCATTATCACAATTAATAGAACATGCTGGAGGGACAGATTCATCTCCCAAAGACTGCCCATACTCTGGAATAAGCTTCCAATTCATGTCAAGCAGAGCACCTCGCTGGCTCTCTTCAAAAGAAATCTTGATGAGCACATAGGTAACAGAAAGTTCACTCCAGGAATCACTCCAGTTGCTCTTCTGGATAGGGGCACTGTGAACTAACATTGGGTGGCATGGTGCCTATGCAATTTTTTTTGTGCTAGGCTTGTAAAGGCTCCAGGGACATTAGCCTAGTACACACCTATGAACCTGTGATTGATAAGCTGAAAACATGACAATTTCATCTGAGACTTCAAACCCTTAGTAGTTTCCCAGTTTATAAAGTCTTTTGTTTATATGTATCTGTTATACATCTATTATAATAACAGATTTAATGTACTTAAGTTTAAAGTGAAACTAAAACTCATTCACCTTACTGATATTTATTCTTATAATCAGAACTTGTGTCACTCATGCAGACCCTGTTAAACATGACTGCTTGGGCTCTTTGAATAACAGGGGAAATCCATGAAGAAATTAGAAGTTAAAGAATTCTTGCTGTTAAGCACAGAAAGTAAGAAAAACAGTTTTGTCAATGAAAGCAAGCATATACTGTTTTGATTTGTACAAATAAGATACTAATAAAGAATGTTTTTAAAAAAAGGAGACGTAAATTAAGTTATATTTACAAGTGAGTCCCCCCATCCAAAACAGTGGAAATGGTTGAGATCTAAATAAGAAAGACCAGCAGCTAATGAGAAAATGAGATGGAGGATTTTAGTTGGCTGTATTTGAAAAGATTGTAGTGCTGCTGATGCCCTTTTGCTTTTATACAAGTTTTTTTTCCTTTCGAAATTGGATTATATTCAGAGGGAAAAATAAAGAAGGCCTTTGATTGTGACTTGAAAGTGGTTTATAGTCTGTTAAATGAGCTGACCTCTGCAATAATAGAAGGTATGAAATTAACTTCAAGTTTTACTTTATTTTCTGTTCAAAGCTGTATGAACTTTAAAGTATAATCATGTGTAACAGTATAAAAATATAAATCTGAAGTTGTGTCTGTACCAACCGAAAAGGGGACCTGTAAGAGTATGCACCTTCAGCTCATGAAAGGTGCAACTAGAATTTTGTAACTAATTATTTGGCATAGTGGGCTTGATATCCAAGAGGGCAAACTATCTGTACTTGCAAGTTCCTATATACAAATTAGTAGTAAAGTTCTCTATTTTTTTATATAAATTTCAGTTCTTTGCCCCTTACTGGGACTGATGAAGTCCTGTTCTGTGTGCTCACGTCTTCCTTCCCATTCCTGTTTTTACTGGGTAGGGGATAATAACAGGGATAATTGCCATCTTCCCACAGGTGCTTAGGAGATTTTGGTATTTCTAGCAATTGCCTTCCTCATAGCATGTAGATTCAACAAAATGGTAAGCTGTAGTGAGCTGGTTTTCAGTGTATGATTTCTTCCTAAGATGCTTGATAGCAGTTTGCGCACTCCTTTGCTTCCCTCCTCAGTCCCTATGCAAGGGATTGAAGTACTAATAACTAACTGATCCCCCCCCCCCCGAAAACAAAGCTGCTAATTCAGAGTTCAAATGGCTGTCTCAAACCAGGGTTGTTTGCAGTATAGTCAGGGCAAAAATGTGCATGTGTCTGTCTCTCTCATTTTAAGTCTTTCGGCTTTTCCCAGTTAAGGGTCGCCACAGCAGAACTTCGGTCCGCTCATGATTGGCAGTGGAGTTTTACAATGATGAGTTGCCAGCCCGACGCCCAACCTTCAAAGAAGGCATGCCCATTCACATTCGCACCAACCTGCATGTCTTTAGTATCACTTGACCGAGGGGAGGACATGCAGACTCTACACAGAAGGCGCTCCAGCCGGGAATCGAATGGGAGAACCTCTTGCTGTGAGGCAACAACGCTAACCGCTGCACCACCACAGCCTACTCTCTCTCTGGTAAATTATTTCAACTCCGTATCCAAGTTAGAGGGAAGGCCCTTCTTTTGCTTTTATTTTTAATTTTTTTTAACTTCTCCCAACACCTTAACTATCAAGCTCTGATCTGCCAAACATTCTACCACATCTTTTGTATCAAAAGACACCAATAGAGAGGGATGAGTGTCCGGTACCACAGCTATCATTCTGTAGGAAGTCAAGTGATTTTTGATGCATCTAACAGCATAATTTTTGTTTTATAAACCCATCATGTATCTCCTTTTTTTTGCTATTTTGAAAACATTTACTTGTAGTACACACCCATTATTATGCCGTTACCATGTCAGGTACATAGGTGAGGATGATAGAAAGTGACATTCATTGCCATGTCAGGGACGTAGGTGAGGATACAATAAACTGACATTTCTTTCTTGTTTTTATTGGTGTAACTTACATGACACTTGGTGGATTTGGTCTACGTTGAAACCTGTTTAAAAGTCCTCCACGTTAGTGCCGCAATATGTGAACATACCAGGTAAGGTGATTAGACTGTGTAGAAAAATAAAATCATTTACATTTTTGGAAGCCTAACTAATATTTTTAAATATGCTGTAAATTAGGGCAATACAGCCCTTTCCAGGGAACCATTACAACTTCTATCCATAAATATGCTTCCATCAGATACTCTACCACAATGGCATGTTTTATATACTGTCTCTCTCTCTCTCTCTCTCTCTCTCTCTCTCAAATAAGAAATAGCATTAGCTGAATGGGTTGATCTGCATGTTGTCTCCTATCTAAGCATGTTAAACAGCAGTCACACTAGCTTTTGTCAGGTGTTTTTGCATACACTGCGACACACACAAGATGTTTCTCCTTTATCAAATCATTGTGTATTTTTTAACCTACAGATCTGCTTTAATGTTTTTGAAATGCTTTATATGTTTTCATATTGTTTTTTAAGTGGTGCAAAACAAATAGTAGTTTACAAGATTTGTGTAAAGGACAGGAGTCCATTTGGACAATAATTTCCTAGTCTATATTTTATTGAAGAAACTTAATAACTCAAAATAGGTTTTAAGTTCCCCACATATTTTGTCACCCAAAGACAGATGCATACATATACAGAAGTACTTTCATCCAGGGCCAGTGTTAGCATTTTGGATGATCCCCAGCAAATATCAAGCTGGGGCCCCCTTAGGTACTTCCAGTCTATGTATTGTCACTGCCACCCCTCCTAAGCAACCTTTTAGTTCATGCTGCAAACATTTAGTAGTAGTATGCACAGAGTGACCTGTAGTTACAATGCGTTTACATCATTTAGTAGTAGTATGCACAGAGTAACCTGTAGTTACAATGCGTTTACATCATTTAGTAGTAGTATGCACAGAGTGACCTGTAGTTACAATGCATTTACATCATTTAGTAGTAGTATGCACAGAGTGACCTGTAGTTACAATGCATTTACATCATTTAGTAGTAGTATGCACAGAGTAACCTGTAGTTACAATGCGTTTACATCATTTAGTAGTAGTATGCACAGAGTGACCTGTAGTTACAATGCATTTACATCATTTAGTAGTAGTATGCACAGAGTGACCTGTAGTTACAATGCATTTACATCATTTAGTAGTAGTATGCACAGAGTAACCTGTAGTTACAATGCGTTTACATCATTTAGTAGTAGTATGCACAGAGTGACCTGTAGTTACAATGCGTTTACATCATTTAGTAGTAGTATGCACAGAGTGACCTGTAGTTACAATGCATTTACATCATTTAGTAGTAGTATGCACAGAGTGACCTGTAGTTACAATGCATTTACATCATTTAGTAGTAGTATGCACAGAGTAACCTGTAGTTACAATGCGTTTACATCATTTAGTAGTAGTATGCACAGAGTGACCTGTAGTTACAATGCGTTTACATCATTTAGTAGTAGTATGCACAGAGTGACCTGTAGTTACAATGCGTTTACATCATTTAGTAGTAGTATGCACAGAGTGACCTGTAGTTACAATGCGTTTACATCATTTAGTAGTAGTATGCACAGAGTGACCTGTAGTTACAATGCGTTTACATCATTTAGTAGTAGTATGCACAGAGTGACCTGTAGTTACAATGCGTTTACATCATTTAGTAGTAGTATGCACAGAGTGACCTGTAGTTACAATGCGTTTACATCATTTAGTAGTAGTATGCACAGAGTGACCTGTAGTTACAATGCGTTTACATCACTTAGTAGTAGTATGCACAGAGTGACCTGTAGTTACAATGCGTTTACATCACAACAGGCCTATATACGCACTGTGTTGGCCCATCACCATCGCACAAAGACATTTACAGTTGCTAGTGTTTATTTGCTACAATGATACGTTACAACAACTCTGTATACAGGTCTGGACTTGGGTGAAATGGTATCCTAGGCCAATTGTTTCAGCCCCCCCCCCACATGCACACACAAACATACACTGGACAGTCCTCCCCTCTGGTTCCCCCATCTTGGGCTCTCCATACCATGTACATTACATTTTTTCCATATTTTGCCTTACTCTTTAGCTTTTTCAAAAAGCCACAGCTTTCTATTTGTTCTGAAGTGCATTTAATTTTTTTACATAACCTTTTCATCCAGTGATGGCTTGAACAGAATTTATGATTAAGTAAAGAGATTCAGTGTTGTTGTTCAGCTTTAGTTTTCCTTGCTTCCTTTCAGCATACCTTTCCTGACCACGACAGCACAGTAATAACCATTTAGGAAATAACTTGAATAAGATAGGGTTCAAGAAGCCATAGGGTTTAGATGCTTTGGGTGTATTTTAGAGCATTTCCCACCTTTTTAATCCATTGGTGGCCTAAACAAAAATCATAGGTAAGAAGATAACTTCAGTCTTATGCCTTCTTTGAAAGAAAAAAAAAAATTGTGCCCAAGGCTTAATGTTTAAAGCAGACAAAATAGTAGTTTACAATAAGCCAACAACCCAATTGTGAGTATAAACAGGTGTTAGGTGTTATCTGGGAATACTGCCTGCTCCCCCCCCCCCCACCAAAAAAGTCACTGCCTATACATCCTTCAGGTGTTGTATTGGGATGAAAGCAGAGATTAAAATTGCCATAGTCATGTCATGGATTTTAAGTGAATGCTGTCATACATATACAATACAATGCCTCCTAACCCCCAAAAGCAGCCATCTGTGTATGTGCCTGATGTGCGATTGTGAGGAAAGTGTGAAAAAAAGTTGATTCCAATAATGTATTCTCCTCTGTTGTTCCGAGACAGTACACTTCCCATACACAACACAAGCTGTAGTAACCTCCTTTGTACACCTCTGAGGTCTGTGACAAAAGTAAAAGAAACAATGACCACAATGTCTTCACATGAAACACAAGATATAATGACCTCCTGTGCACACCTGTAAGGTTTGACTGTGATTAAAATTAAAGTAATAACCACGTAAGCCCCAGCCACCAACCTACAGCAGCTTTCTGTACATGCACATCTCAGCAAGGTTTAGAATGGGTGTGGTTGAGAGCAGAGGCCATTATCAAGCTTTATCCTAACAGGGCATATGCAGCCTCGTTCAACTTAAAGAATGTAATTAGAAAATTAATGTTTTTCTATTCATTTTTCCCCATCCAGCAACAGCTTTTGTGGGGTACCATCACTGTGAAGTATGAATAAGTGAACCCCCGTTATCCATTCTTAGTCTTAGGAGTGAGGGTCATCAGACTCCTAAAAGATCTAAGTGTCTGAATACTATGTGATATATGATTAACTTCTGAGCCCTTTCTTATTTGCAATGGTGGTGGACAGGTTGACAGATGAGATCAGACAGGAGTCCTCGTGGACTATGATGTTTGAAGATGACATTGTGGTCTGTAGTGAGAGTAGGGAACAGGTGGAGGAGACCCTGGAGAGGTGGAGATGTGCTCTAGAGAGAAGAGGAGTGAAGGTCAGCAGGACTAAGACAGAATATGTTTGTGAATGAGAAGGAGGATAGAAGAATGGTGAAGATGCAGGGAGTAGAGGTGGCGAAGGTGGATGAGTTTAAATACTTGGGTCAACAGTTCAGAGTAATGGTGAGTGTGGAAGAGAGGTGAAGAGAGTGCAGGCAGGATGGAGAAGAGTGTCAGGAGTGATTTGTGACTGACTAGTATCAGTAAGAGTGAAAGGGAAGGTCTACAAGAGGGTAGTGAGACCAGCTATGTTATATGGGTTGGAGACAGTGGTAGTGGCACTGGCAAAAAGGCAGGAGTCTGAGCTTGATGTGGCAGAGTTGAAAATGTTAAGATTTGCACTGGATGGGATGAGGATGGACAGGATTAGGAGTAAGTATATTAGAGGGTCAGCCCAGGTTGGAAGGTTTGGAGACAAAGCCAGAGAGGCAAGATTACGTTGGTTTGGACATGTGCTGAGGAGGGATGCAGAGTATATTGGGGAAAAAGATGCTAAGAATGAAGCTGCCAGGTAACCGGAAAAGAGGAAGGCCTAAGATAAGGTTTATGGATGTGGTGAGAGAGGACATGCAGGTGGTTGGTGTGACAGACCAAGATGCAGAGGACAGGAAGAAATGGAAACAGTTGATCCACTGTGGCGACCCCTAACGGGAGCAGCCGAAAGAATAAGAAGATATGGTTAACATCTGAAATGCAATTACTTGTTAGCTGTATTTTTTTTTTTTTTTTTTTTTGAATAATGTATGTGTCCTGGCATAACTGGGAATGTGCACAGATAAAAATCAGTGATATTTTTTACACTCTGTCACTCACCATAACAGTACCAGTTCTGTACTTATTTCAGCAAATAACAGTACATTGTGCAACAATAGTGACTGCTGTTTATCAGTTGTCAAACACTAGCAGGGGTAAGTCACTTTTATTTACCTTACTGAGGAGTAATGGATAGCCGTCACTGTCCACAATTTCACAGCCCTTCCCTGATTTTGCTTATAATTTTGATCTGTCTTTAAAAAAAAATGATTTGATGGTAGATCGTTTAGGATTATAGACAGTCAATCAATCCATATATCAGAGTTTATTTCTTATTGTTCCAAAAATGCATGTTGATGCAAATGATGTTATTCTATTAAATTTTTAAGTGAATTAGAGAAATATCTAAAATGTGCTCCTGATTTTGAGCTTTTATTCTGTTAGTTTTGGCATTGCATTCAATTCATCAGCAAAGAAGTTGAGAGCTGTATTATCTGGTGATTTGCCAGAATTTATAAAACTCTCTGAAAAAGAAAAGCATCCCTAGAGATTGGAGGCATCGGCTCTCCTTAAAATCCAAGGTTTGCACCAAGATGCTAATCTCTCTAGTGATTAGCTTGCTCATGTTTGTTACCAGCGTTATCCTAACAGGTTCATGTCCCAGCCCTGTGCATAACCAGGAAATTAATACATTTTTCTCCTCCTCATTTTCCCCCAACCAGCAGCAGCTTTTGTGGGGCCCCCACACAGTCAAAGAAAGCCCCCCCCCTTGCAGCCACGGGTACTGCAGGTACCTAAAGCTGGCTATGTTGATAGATTTAGTGGACAAAATGGCTACCAGCAGGGTTTGAGTAAGCCAGGGGCATGATGTGAGTAGTAAAATATTTAATGAAATTGTGAAGCCTGTTACTTAATAAAACACTTACTATAACCAAAGATATCTTTGAATTTTAAATGAGTTATTACCCAGCTGGTTTATTAAGTGTACAAGACTGCTGTATTAGCTTTTGGTTGGTTTGAAAGACATTTTATAAAATATCAAGATAGGACAACTTGCTGTGGTTGGAGGGGCCTGCTCCAGGAACGGAGGGCCCCCAACGACTGCAGGGTTCTCTGGTGCCTAAAGCTGGCTATGCTTTCATCCAGTTTCAAGTGGACTTCTTTAAATCCAGGTTGCAATGTTTTGTAATGTCACATTTCGATGCAGTATGTTAACAAAAATGAATGCACTTCATCCCCACAAAAATTCCTGTGCCTATTGGACTTAGTCTAGGGAAATTTCCAGTGCAAGTTGTAACAGAAGACAGTTTGCACCTAACTTTCTAAACTTCTTGTCTGAGATGTTGTCCACCCATCTGATGTAGCATGCATGCTGCCTTGCCTAGCAATGCATCATGTACTATCTACTTCACAAAAATCAAGAGATGTAGAATATATTGCAATTCTGATATAAGGCCTTGGTATCTTTTTTTCTGCTGTAGGACTATAGCTACCCTGTTATGGTCCTGAGGGTATATCTGTCTTAATCACCCACACACTGACTCATCAGATGCCTCCCTCCACAATCCTCTGTCCTCTGTTTCAATCCTAATTTTGCTACATGTATCCAGTTAACTCGTACACCATATTACAGAGCCACACCTACTACTGATATGCCATGCTCCAATTGAACTACCTGCGTGCATGAAAGATGAGCTTCAGCACACTGCATGTTCCTCCCTGAAGAGGTTGTATTGTACCACTTCATCTATGTGATTTTCTTACTGCTATATTTGTTGGTCTGCCTTTAAGGACCAACACGTAATGCCCAAATATCATTCATAGAAGATGAGATGAGTTTCTGAGCATTTTCCAAATGACTACAAAACAGAATACACTGCTGTTCTAAAGCACTGACCTGGCCTTTGCCCTCTTTAGACAGTTTTATTTTAGATAAGCACAAGTTCATTCATCTGGTTTATTGCAAAGAATATTGTATGAATCTTATTTTAATGTTCTCGGAATACCTGAAGTTTATTTCCATGGCTGCCAGCTAAGGAAATGGAATATTTTGTGTGGTATATGAATGGTGAAGAGCAAACACGTTGCACGTGTCAGTAATGAGGTAATGCTAGTACATAACTTGCTCCGTTACTATGCCATGTAATATCTATAATCTGGTGGGGTCTGAAATACTGACTTTGATATTAATGCTGTCTTGATGTAGTTGTGCTTTTTTTGTTTTACCCCATTGAAGTGCACATCAGGACTGAATAACACACTGAAGTTGTTTTGTCTCTTTGGTCTGCCTTTTGTGGCACTTGTACTTTATTTTGTTATCAGTGGAAAGTGTCAGACTTGGTTTTGAAGGTCAGATATTATTATGATTTTGGTTTTGAAGGTCCGATATTATTATGATTTTGGTTTTGAAGGTCCGATATTATTATGATTTTGCCCTTTCTTAGAGTTTGTAGTGGCCCTGGGTTCTCATCATGGACCACATTGAATAAACTGGCCAGCACTCTAACTCTTATTAGAATATGACACATTTAGGCTTGTGTGCATATAAATCCTGAAGAAAGGTGGGCGCAGTATAAGCGGACCACACATGCCTTCACACTGAGCAAACAAACTGAAAGGTCATGTTTTCATTTACCTTTAAATTTCTTTCTGCCCAAACATCCTGCATTTTAATGTTGGCGATCCTGTTTATTTACATTTTTTAAAAGGCAGTACACTGTTACTTGTGGTCATTTTCCAAGCATACCGAGAACAAAAAGAGAAATTCAGACTGTGTATGTATATATGATGGACACACACACACACACACACACACACACACACACACACACACACACACACACACACACACACACACTACAGAGAGGCAACAAATGCATTGGTAATACAGAGCAGGATTTATTGCTCTACTCTGTGTGGTTCAGACAGGTGAGAATGATGCTCATTCTCTTAAATGGCATAGCACATTATGAATTGGAAACAAAAGTATGCTGTGTTTGTTGGCAATAAGTTATCTAGGCTTTCTGCCACTGTTCTGTCAAACCTTGAAATCAAGAGAAATTAATATTCTGTTTAGTGGAGGGAAGGAGCAGGCAAAAAAATATAGTTCTGCAATAAATGCACAGAATTTTGCCTGTCACATAATCAACTTACCTAGGAAATTAAGTTGGATGGGAGGAACTAGTGAAGCAAAGATAAGAAGAAGTGGTATGTAAAATATAATAGCTCATGTTAGAATAACTATAGACTTTTGAAATCATTTCTCTGAAAGAACTTTGATATGACCATTTCCTTGTACTGCCATCACTGCCCGTTGCAGTCTTTTGAGACCGCCTTCATTTTTTTATTGTAATTAATTTATTGCTGTACCCTTCCTTCTTCTAATCCATCAACAAACCTTGATTTTTCTAGAATAAATCTGTCAGACTGCATAGACATCATGATTCTGACTA
This sequence comes from Protopterus annectens, assembly GCF_019279795.1. Taxonomy (NCBI): domain Eukaryota; kingdom Metazoa; phylum Chordata; order Ceratodontiformes; family Protopteridae; genus Protopterus; species Protopterus annectens. The sequence continues at coordinate 557,567,520 of NC_056747.1, forward strand.
TTCTGTTTTTTTTATGTGATAAATATAGATGCAGATTACACAAAATGGACAAAATTAACATTCAGTTCTGATGTCATAGAAGATGCGGCAGTGTTAAAGGACATGCAAATGATCAGGCCCACTGGTGTGACAGTCTGTGCTATGTATGAAAGTATTTTATTGAACATTAGAGATTATTTTACAATATAACTATTTCTTTTTTCATGATAAATATAGGCAAAACAAGGGAATTGTTATAGGGGCAACTGTTGCCCTGCTTATGCTCATTGGTTTATGGCTCATTGGCTTATGCTAATCTTGGACTTGGATGGTGGGAAAGAGAGTTGTCACCCAAGGTACAAGAGTTTCAGAACATTTTTATTTTACAACAGATTTGTTGATTTGTTTTTTTATCATAGAAGGGGAATTTTGATAGCGCTATTTTTCTGAAACATTTAAATGAGACTTCTAAGTTTTTGTCATTTACTTTGGGTGACACGACATGGTTAGCTTTTTAGATGTACAATTGACTTGGGACGTAGCTAACGTGTTTTGACAGTAGTGTTTACAGAAAAAAAAAACACTTTCTAATAGTTACTTGCATTGTCTTAATAACCATTTGTGGTATATGAAGTGAAATATTCCAAGGAGGCAATATTAGAGCTTCGCGTATGATTAGTAGAGATGATGTTTTTGAATAGGAGGTTAATTTCATTACTAGCCTCTTTTTAAATAGAGGTTATCCATTGCATTTATATCCATTGCGTTTATTAGAAAACACGGCTAAAGTAGTACGAGAAAAGGTCATGTTTTTTCTTCCTGTTTTGCATAAAGGTTTTGTCAAAAAATCTATTGGATTTGATAAAAAGGTAAATTTTAACATCCCTCATTGTAGTTTAGATAGGTTAGTGGATGCTCCAAATATTGAAAATATTAGTAATAATTGCAGAATTATTAATAGTAATAAAAAACTTGTACAGATTTTAGGAAACCTGCCACAGTTTGTCAACATGAGAGAGTTCAGTATAAAGCATTTGTTGGAAAGGTCTGACACGAAAATGAAAGTAACTCGCACTAACAAGACTAAAGGAACCTACAAATGTAATTGCTGTTCTGCATGTAGGTATATTTACGAGGAACCATACATTATGTTGCCCCATCTATCTTGTATTATAAATTTTATTCATGGATTTTATTGCGAGTCTATGGGGTTGATTTATATTGTGTTATGTTCAGGTTATGACTCATTTTATATTGGTAAGACTACAAGATGATTGCTAGATAGCACTTAAATGTTCTTTGATTCTGATTCTATCAAACAATGTGATGTGAACAATGCTTTATTCAAATATTCTGTTGCTTCTAAAAATTTTAAATTTTGTTTTGCTGTTTTAGAATAGGTTTGTGCTGATAAAAAGGAGGAGACTTAAAAAATGTGGAAATGGAGTTGGCAGATTAAACTTGGTACTGACATGCTACCTGGTTTTAATGAACACATAAACATTGTGTTTTTTGAGATAGGAAACTGAAGGGTTAATTGTATTTTGTTAGCAGAGATGTGTGGCTTTTACTTGTTAATTTACTAGTGTGTATTAAACTGTATTGCTGTGACTTTAGTTTGGGTTCTGAAGAAGTTTTAACAACTGGATATTAAAATATACTATGCTAACCTGACTTTGGTCTTCCTTGGTGCTATTGGAGTGCTATTTGGTTTATTGGTTTTGGTTTGTTCACTCTGCCCTTGTGGTAGAATTTGTTTATATGTATGAAAGTATACCACATTTAAAAATATAAAAGAAATACAACTTCCAATGGTTAGCTTTACAGGAAGTAAGCAGTGGTGACACTGGGTGGGGTGGTGGGCACACAAGGACATTTGCCTCCCCTATGAAAGTGTGTTTTCCCCTGAGTGCACCAGTAAACTCAATCCCAGCTGATCCCCGCCAGCTGAACAGTTCCATTTTAGCTGCACAAACAGTTAGTGCTGCTGTGCCCAGTTTTTCTTTAATTGGCAATTTGAATGGTCCCATGCTGAGCAGTGCCTCTTGCATCAAGCATCCCCAGCTGAATAGTTTAGGTTTAGGTTCATAGGTAGGTACTAGGCTATCTGCACGAAGGCATTTATAAGCCTAGCCAGAATGTGTTGGCTTTTGCCGCCCCCTTAGATTAGTTCCCTGTGCCTCTGTCCAGCACAGCCACTGAAGTGATCCCCAAGGTAAACTTTCTGTTTCCCATCCACTCGTCAAGGTTTCTTTTGAAGAGTGTTAGCGAGGAGCTCTGCCTAATGTAGATTGGGATCTTGTTTCAAAGCATGGGAAGTATTTGGGACAGGAATCTATCCCTCCAGCACGTCCTATTTATTGTTGTGGTGAGGTTTAGATCCCTAGAGCATGTGGCTCGAGGGGATATGGTTTTCTTTAGGTGGAGCATGTCCATCAATTCTGGGTTGGACATGGCCTTGTATGTCAGGCAGAGATCACCTCTGAGTAGGTGGTATGCAACAGAGTACAGCTGTAATTTCTGCAGTCGAGCTGCATAGGGCATCTGTTTGAGGCCAGTGATCCTCTTGGTGAGGTACTTCTGTGGTCGTTCGAGCTGTTGCAGGTGTCTTGTAAGGTACATCCCAAATGGGGCGTTGTACTCTGTGATAGGTCTGATGAGTGATGAGTAGAGGGGCACAATGGCCTCTTTTGATCTGGATGTGAACCCTTTTGTGATTAGGTGGGCCACGTAGAAGGATTTTCTAACCACTTTGGCAATGTGATTATCAAAGGTGAGATTACTATCTACTTGGGTCCCCAGATCCCTTATTACATCTTCCGTATTTAGGGGACAACCACCTATGTGGTAGTTTGTGGGTACTTTGTTTTTTCCAAAGGGAATGACTATGCACTTTTTGGCATTTAGCTTGAGGCCATGATTTTGACACCAGGTATCCATCTCAGTGAGACCCTTTTGGAGGATGTCTGTGTCAGCTGGAGAGTCAATTATAGCCCCTAGTTTGCAGTTGTCTGTGAACATAGTCAGCCATAGTCCTCCTGTGCTTGCCTGTACCTCTGAGAAGTATATGCCGACCAGGAGGGGTCCTAGGACTGAGCCCTGGGGAACTCCACTTGTAACCAATTTAGAGTTGGACCTAGCTCCCACAACTCTCACCATGTGGGTTCTGTCCATGAGCCAGTTGGCAACCCATCTTGTGATGTTGGGGTTTATGTTCAGGCTGGTGAGCTTGTCTATAATACCAGAATGGGGAATTGTGTCGAAGGCCTTTGTGAGGTCTAGGTAGGCTGTGCGTACCACCATTCCCTCATCTATAGCCTTGGTAACGGTCTCAAAGAAGTCCCCCAGGTTTAGGATGCATGATCTGCCCTTAACAAAGCCGAACTGGGTAGGGTCCAATGTTTGGAGGTTCCCAATGTCTTTGTTAATGAGTTCCATGATGATGTGCTCCATAGCCTGGCAGACCAAGCTAGTCAGTCTTATAGGGCGATAGTTCCCGGGGTCTGTTGTGGCTCTACCTTGGTGGAGCGGAATAACTGCTGCTGTGCGCCACTCTATGGGTACGTAGCCTGTGGAGAGGCTGAGTTTGAACAGTGTGTTTAGGTGAGGCGTTAGTTCATCTTTGAGCTTGTGTAGGATGCAACCTGGGATACCGTCCAGTCCCATTGATGCTGTGTTTTTGGCTTTGGAGAGGGCTGTTTTAACCTGAGTGTCTGTGATTTCAGGGATTCTACATTCTTCTGGTATGGTTATGAGCCCTCTTGGGGGTGAGAGGGGGGGGTGAAGTTTGCGCTGAACCTGTCTGCCAGGATGTTGGCTATATCGGTTGGTTCAGTGTATTTTGTGCCATTCTGCACTAACTCCAAGCAGATCTGAGCATTGCCACTTAGATTCTTGACATAGCTAAAAAATGCCTTGTGGTTATCTTTGGAGTCCTTGACAATTTTTCTTTCAAAGCTTTTCTTGGATGATTTTATGAAGGATCGTAGTTTCATGCTGATACTGATCAGGGATGTCTTCCCTTCTTGGGATTTTACTCTTTTCTGTACTAGTTTCCTCCTTCTATTGTATAGCTTGTTTATGGCAGGAGTCCACCAGACTGATTTCCTTTTCTTGGAGGAGAGAGTTTTTGTTTTGCTTGGGATGGCATGATCCATGCATTCTTGTAGGTGCCCATAGAATGCATTAGTAAAGAATTTTGCAGCTTGGACAGCATTATCCTTCAGCATTGGGGCTTTGAAACTTTCCACCTCAGTCTTAAGTAATGTGAAGTTTGCTTTTGAAAAGTTTCTCATGGTGGTTTTCTTGTCCGGGGGTGGGGGCGGAATGTAAATATCCAAACTGATTTGTTTATGGTCAGATATAACCAGCAAGGGTTTGACCTCCAGTGTGGAACACTGGTCGCCCATGTTGGTGATGACCAGGTCCAATATGTTGTCACCTCTGGTGGGAGTGTTGACCAGTCGAACCAGGGTGTTTGAGTTTATAAATTCTAGGAAATGTTGGGCAAGGGATTTGGTACTTGAGTAGTTCTCCAAGTTAATGTTTGGATAATTGAAATTGCCCAATATTAGGGTGTTTGGTAGGACTTATGTTTCCAGGAACACAGAATGGGGGTCCTGGGACATGGTGGGTGATCTGTAGCAAGCTACAATTTTAATTGCAGTTTTGCCCATTGTTGCACGTGGATGATCTCTGCAGCATCGTGCTGTGCCACTAACCTGGAGGTGTGGGTATCCTTGATGAATCTGGATATGACCCCGCCTTTTGTATTTCAGTTTGGGTTCTGTGGTCGAAATGTATGGTATGAGTTGTAGCCTGGTAGTGCTGGGGTGCTCTCTGGAGCCTTAAACCAGGTTTCTGTTTCTGCACATATATCTAGTTTATCCATACTGTGGAGTGCCTCGAGTGTGTGCATTTTGAGGTTCAGACTTCTGGCATTGAGTAGCACTACCCTCAGTTTTTTGTTACTTGTACTATTTATGGTGGCAGGTTTGTCTTTTGAGCCTTGCCTAAAAAAGGCACTATGGGGGTGGCAAGAGCCTTGGCCAGTATTTGAAAGCCTAAGGGTGACAGGTGCAAGCCGTTTCTAGCGAAGCAGTGTGGCTTGTCGAGCATGTCATCCCAGGCAGACAGACACTGGATCCCCTTTGAATGACACCAGAAACTTAGCAAATTGTTGAAATTGAGAATTTTTTCTTTATACCATGGTATCATCATTGGTGAGGGCAGGATGCTACTCAGGGTCATAATGGCCTGGGCTACGTGATCAGAGAGCTCTTCCATGTCTCTTTTCATGTAGTCCAGAGAGGTACGGCTCAGGTCATTCACACCAACATGGACCATATTTGTACTTGTTCTGTAGTGACCTGAGTGCTTGTGTTATGTGGCCACTTGAATGTTTTGTGTAGCCGTCTACAGCTTGGTTGGTTGTTTAAATATTTATTGATTGCAATTTGAATCAGTCCATATGGAGCAATGTCTCTCTTCCAAGAGTGAACTAAATTCCATAGCTGAATAGTAAGTAGTCAGTGAAGGCTTGTGCGTGTGGATGCATGTAAAATGCTCATTTTAGTTTGGGGTTTCTGATTAAGACTTTCTCTGTGAGAGACTCAAACCCTGTACCCTTAATCCTTTATACTAGTCACAAGAATGCAGTTTTTGATATCTCTCATCTTCATTTGCTTATGGTGTGATTTATGAGCAATTCACAAAGTACTCCTGAGTCAACCCAAAAAAAAGTTTTTCTAGTGATTTTACCTGGGTGACAAATGGATAAAAAGTGGTTAAAATTTTTTTTTTCAGCCTCCTCCCACCAATTATTTTTAGCTTTGTCCAGAATGCTTGAAAAGAAGAAATTGAGAATTATTTTTGTCTCTTCCTTGCAAAATGTTTTTTTTTTTTTTTCTGGCAAATTTTTGTATTACATGGAGTCGCTGTATGTCAAGCATGTGAGTTTCAAACTTAGCCTTTCAGCAAATGGTTGCCAATTAATCTTTCTAACTATACAAGACAAATACTTAATCTGTTCTAGATTGTTTGGTGTCTTTTTCTGATTCTTTAGGTCGGGGGTATGGAGATGTGCAATATTCATTAAATTATCACTTATGACATCGGCAATCGTACATTTTTATAAATGAAAACAAACCATATTTACATAATCTTAGTTGCAAGCATTTTGCATCACAAGCCATAGTAACATAATTTTAGTTGCAAACATTATACATCACTTATAATCAACCCAATCATGGTCCAGTCAAGCTTTACATAACTCATTCACATCCTGCCTTCATTTAAACCTCATTCCTCTCCTGTATGTATTGTTCCCACAGTTGCCATTTTTCCTATGTAATTTGCTCCAGCCCTTTCTTACGATTCCAGTTTTATGTATGTTACTATATTCTTTTTAGTATAGTTGGTTTAGAATTTGATTTCCATTTTCTACTATTTGCTTTTTTGGTAGCTGCCATAATTAGACTCGGCAAGGTCTTGCTATGTGTAAGCAATTCCAACTTTGTGTCATAGCTCCGAAAAAATTATTTCCCTAGTTACACCAATTTGCTTACCCAGTATCTCTGATAGATTTGTCTGCAGGGAATCGTTAAAGATTCATTACATGCCCAGAAAATATGTTCCCAATTATCTCTTTCTTCCCCATCACACCTCCATTTGCAGTCTACCTGAGGAAAAAATTTCTGGAGTCTGCTCTGGGTATAAAAATATCTATGTAAACATTTCCATCAAAAGTCCTAATTTTTCTAGATTTTGTTGGATATTTGGGAGACAAACGTATATCTCTGAATTGTTTCTTTGTCAATTGCTTATCCAATCTCTTTCCAGTCCTTTCTAACCACCTCTAATTCTTTTATAGTTATCATGCAATACTTTATATACTCTACTAAGTATTCCTTTTTTTAACAGCAGGTTCTGTTCTAGGTTCTACTAAAAATTCCACCTTTTGTTTAGTACCCCCTATTTTGTTTTCTTTGGCTATACTCTAATATTGATCCTTGATAGGGAAGACTACCTCTAATCTGCAGTCCAAATACATTCTTGGCATCTTCCCATTCTATCATCTTTCCCTCTCTAGTTATTTGCTCCCAATACCTTTGTTCCTTTGCCAGTTTTCTCCAATAAATTCCAGCCCTCTCTTGCTTATTGTCTATATCCCTAATTGCAGTCATCCCTAACATCAGATTCTCCTTACTCCAGTTCTGTGCTGGCTTGGTTCTTAGAATACTTTTTTGCTACTTTATGAATACAGTAAACTCTCTGAACCAGAACTCAAGCAACCGGCACTCTGAAGCAACTGGCAAAAAAAAAAAAATGAAGAAATACCGTACAATTTCCATGTGTTGCACTTTGTTTACCCCCAGCAGAAATATACCTTATGTTTTTAGAGTTTTAAAAAGGAAGATAGGAATAAATTCCCTCTCTCCCCAACCTGAGAACAAGTCAAACGAATAGTATAGGGTACAGTATTAGTCACGCCTATTTTTAATAGTAACTCTCAAGAAACCAGAAATAACAGTTATCCACCATCTACCAATCCCCATGGGTGCAAGTTAATTGAGAGTTTACTGTATAATATTCTCTATGATTGTCATGCTTCATGCTAAAGGTCTGCATCCAAAATCCTACTTTCTTGAGCTTCCCCTCTGTTTCATCACTTTCTACTTTGAATTATAGGTTTCTGCTTTCATTATGCATAGGAGCCTTAATTGTGTAGCTCTGAAATACCCCTTCAAATTGAGTAATCCTAATCCACCTTGTTTTGTTAGAAGAATCAACTTATCCCACTTGACTCTTGCCTTCTTCTCTCTCAGATAAAATCCTTCAGCTCTTTATTGATTGGTTCACACAGTAGTGAACTGAAATACCCTTGTTGGTCATTATGTATTTGTTCAATCATTTTAGCACAAGCAAACCTATAAATGCATGCGACCTATAAATGCATGCAGTCATTAAAGGACTTTAATAGCATTGTTGTGTGTATCTTGTATAGCAGAATGGCTATGTTGTAAAAGAAAGAATTTATTGTAGTAAGCAGAGGCCATATTTTTTAAATGTGATCCCTGGTTTCCTTGTTTTGTTGACCAAGTGCTTTTTGAATAAACTGCACAGCATGAAGTCCACAAGTTTAATGTTGAAATATTTATTATGAATGCATTTTTAATTTAACTTTTATTTTTGCATGCACAAGGTTGTGAAATGCACAGTATTGGACTACAACCAATTTGATACTTAGTGCAGACGGGTTAAGGCTATGAACTGATAATGTTCTGCTTCCTGTAGTGCAGCTTTTGATTCTCTCATTCTTTGTCTAGTGTGAGTCTAACAGTTATTTCACCAGAAAGTGCCCCTGAAAAAAGACACTTGGTCTAAGTAGGCTGTCCTAAGCTGTTGCAAATTCATTATACATTTATCTTTTGAATCGGCCACCTTTCAATTAGCCCCTGGTTAGTGCTTCATTATATGCTATTTGATTTATGAATCTCTACACATATGCTTTAATGCCAGGCCAGATCCATTTTCAAAAAATGTAAGTTTCAAAGGTAGAGAAGTTTACTGTTGCTCATGCTGTCTCTCTGCAATGTGAGGGTGTTTTGTTTTGCTCCTTTAAACGGTTCAGTGCTTTGCTGTAAAATAAATTTAATAAAAGTTTAAATTTAATCCTAATCTCTGTGATTAGTGTTAAAGTAAAGAAGAAATTTAGTATGCACATTGACAACTGTTAACAGAGTTTTATGGAAACTGGGGAGACTGCCAAGTAATGGGATATTGGAATGGCTTGCAGAAGTTGGAGTTTGGTCTATTATTTTGTGTTGGATTACATTTGACCATGATCTGAATTTTTCCTTACTGTTCTGAAACTGCAGAAATATTTAACCTCCTAGGTATGTTCTATCTTGCTTTTCTTGTATTTTAAACTAAAAGGGGCAACCCAGGAGACTGGAGAAGCAACTTAATCAAAGTTGCGCAGTAGGAAAAAGGTAGAAAGACTTGAACTATGTATCTTTGAATACAGGAAACAGTTCGCCAAGGGTTTAATGCCATAATCTTCTCTAGTAATTGCCACACCTTCACTTCCCTTCATTCTATGATAAATCACTGAGCTTTAAAAATAACTAAGGCAGGTGGAAATGCCATTTATTACAGTTTCATAGTTTTTGTTCAAATAATCAGAAAATGCATGTTGCTTAAAAACCTGTTCTGTTAACTTTTTAAGTGAATTAGTTTGCCTCTTATCTATCTCTGATTGTGCAGAACATCACTGATTTTTGCCTCTTACTTACTTATTCCTCATTTAACTTGGTGTCAGTGTCATAATGGGTAGCACCCTTACCTTTGATACAGACTGCTGTGGGTTCTAATCTCACACTAGGCAGATGGATTGCTGATACTGCAGTGTAGCATAATGGAGGTCCCATATACTTGAGTTGGTGATGGGGAAGTTCCCCAGTCCCCTGGCTGAATCTCAATCTCCCCAGAAAAGAGGCCACTAGCCTAGGGGGACTAACCTTGTCAACAAAGGATAACTGAAAAACATTTCTGGTAAATCACTGAAGATTATTGTCAGATAATAATGCTGGTCATTGCAGTTTCATGGTTTTTATTGTTCAGAGAATGCATGTCCATGCAACATATGCTGTCCTCTTAACATCTTACATTAAGAAGGCCCCCCCGCACCTTTGTGGTAGAAGTGTACATCTAAGGACCCATCTGCATTGGGGATTGCACCCATCTGCATTGGGGATTGCTGGAGTAAGTTTCAGTCTTGGGGGTTTCCCTTTGATTTGCTTATTGTTAGCCTCTAAATTAACCAATCTTCTGTGTTATCTGAAGCATCCACTGCCTGCTGCTGAAAAATGAATATCATTTTTACTTCTTACATTGTATTTTACTGTGTGCTGTTAGTTTTGAACTGTATTTTACTGTACTTTGCTGTTTCCTGCACTTTTAGTCTATTGTAGACTTGTTTCAGATTTGCTGGACCCAGTCTATTTTTATAGTTTCTGAGCACTAATCCAGCTTTCCTCCACAATAGAGGGCCTCCCCTACACCCTAGTGAGAGTAGAGTGTAGTTAAGGACCTATCTGAGTGGTGATTGTTGGCCCAGGATCCAGTGTAGTGTGCTACTATTGGTTAGAGTGTTTGAAATCCGTTTAATTTTGTTGCTACTTGTTACCAGTGTTAGCTTGGGATTGTGTGGTGTGCACCACCCGATAACTGCTCATTACTGAGCAGTGAAGGATACTATTGTCAGTTACACATGCAAATTAAGCAGTTGACTAATCTGAGTCCATCAGAGGTTTCTTGCTGGTGCACTTCACTGCCTGGTTAGCCTCTGAAGTTCCTCCACAAGTCTTGTCCACAATTCTTGCCCATTAAGCCCCTAGCAGATGAACTTTTTCTTGCCCTTTATTCATGTCTGGTCCTTATAGTTCTCTCCCTGTTACTGATCACGGTACTTCATCTAGCATCACGAATGGACAATTTCCCACCATTTTTCCAACCAACCCAATCGACATGGGCATCCTGAAGCAATGTAGCAATTGCCTCAAGCACATTGACAGCCCACTTCTTCCAATTCACACAAATTCAACATGTGAGAGATGCATCTATATCAAGAATCTAGAATCTAGGATCTCACTCTCAAATCAGTACATCAAATACTAAACAGGTTGTCAGCTCACACACTTCACCTCCTGCACCATCCACGTGTACAACACCTAAACCTACATATGCAGAGGTTCTCACTAGAAGCCTTCCTAAAGATCATAGACCTCCCAAACATAAATGCACTTCACTTAATACATTCTCAGCAAATCACAGTACTTGTACAAATGCACACATCAGTGTCTCACCAAACATGCCCCTAAGGCAAAACACAAAATCAAATGTTTGTCTCATAGGTAACTCCATTCTGAGATGCACACATGTCCCACTCATATGGTTGAGTAAGGAAAAGGTCATAGTCAGGTCTCAGGATCCGCCACATCACACATGCACTCAAGTTTCTCAACAACAGGCACTCTTACGACTCTGTCATAATCCATGTTGGTGAGAACGACACAAGACGTACCTCAATGAACTATATATGAAGAGAAATATGAATGGGCTCTCTGTGTCCCAGGCAAGTATGTACCTTACCTTAAGCAACATTCTACCTTCACCAAGGATGATGCCTCAATACAGATGAAAAAATGATTGACTTCAACAATTGGCTTAATTTCTGATGTCATTCTAAAGGGAATTAAGTACCTATCACCCTGGGATGATATGGTTGTTAGACCACAATGCTTTGCCAGGGATGGTCTTTACCTCTCATCTATGGGTTTTAGCTACTGGTTAAGGCTCTTGCCTTCCCCATAGTGCTTTTTTTTAGGTAGTGTCACAAAAACAAAATTCCCAGCATAAAAATATCTTCAAACACCCTTAATGTTATGCTGCTAAATGCTAGGCATCTAAGTTTGAAACTGCACTCACTGGAACCACTATTCTGCATAGAAGATGCAGACATCTGTACAGTCAGAGACCTGGTTCAAGGCTGCTGAGTACCCTGGCCATACCGGGATATAATGCCTTCCACACGTTCAAAGCACAAAATAAGCACATGAAAACCAAATGAGGAGGAGTATCAATATTCATCAAAGATAATTACCTCCATATTGATTAAACAGAATGATTCCCTAGAGTTACTCAGAGCAAATAACTATAGGAAAGACCCCTCTCCAAGTTATTGCTGGCTATCAATACCTTTCCATGAGCCATGATATCCACACTACCTACTTGGATCTACTCGAGTCACTCAAAATACAACCTTATACCATGACTTTAACTGCCCGTCCATAGACTGGGTAAATTATACATATACAAACACACTTACCAAAAGTTTCTTGGACTTCATTAACTCAAATGCCTTGGAGCAGATCCTTCAAAGTAACAATAGCATCAGAACCCCCTCAGCTGAAATTGGGCTTCTCCAAAGCCAACTGCAGCCTTTATAAGAAGGCATTAATAGCTTTAAAGCTCCTGTCCTCACTGACAACAAGGACACTTACACTGGGATAGTCACCAGTGCATTGTATAAACATCTCTACAATTGTATTGACTCAGCCATTCCTGATAGGAATGAAGCATGCTCCTCAAGAAAAATAAGCCTGCCTGGTGAACATCTGCCATAAACAGGTTATATAATCATAAGAAATGAAGAAATAAAAGCCTGCCTGGTGAACATCTGCCATAAACAGGTTATATAATCATAAGAAATGGTTATATAATCATAAGAAATTGCTGTGTAAGAGCAAGCAGAGACAATTTCAGAGTTGGAAGCATGCCCTTTTCAGCTTGAACAAGCAAATAAGGCATCTTGTAAAGTCTTCTAAAGCCAACTACAAATCTAGATTAGCATCCCTAGCTAAAGATAACCATAAGGCATTCTTTAGCTAAATCTGAAACCATAAAGGAAAAGCCCAGATTTGTGGTTAACTGGTAGTGAATTGTACCACATAAACTGAACCAGTGAAAATAGCCAACCTACAAGTGGACAGGTTCAGTGAAAACTTCTCCCCCCTGTTCCCACCACATATACCCCAAAAACATTCTTGCAGTATCAATGGTTTAAAACAGGAGTTGGCAACATCATTGTGTACTCTTTTCAACCACAGCCTAAGCACTGATTTTGTCCCTGCTGAATGGAAAACAGCTGCCATCATCCCCCTGCCCTGGGAACTATATATACATTAGCCTAACAAGCCTCATCTGCAAGGCCATGGAGAGTATCATCATGGACCTTATAAAATAAGGATATAGGAGACCTTCAAAGACTTGACCCAACCCAGTTTGGGTTTTGTTAAAGGGAGATCCTGTCTGTTGAACCTGGTGGACTTCTTCAAGACTGTCACCAAAGCCCTGAATGTAGGCAAATCTGTGCATACAGCCTACCCAGACTTGGCCAAGACCTTTGCCACAATCCCCCCCTCTGGCATCATTGAAAAACTCATCCAGCTAGGGGTCAACCCATATACTGCCAGGTGAGTTGCAAACTGGCTCACCAGCAGAATACATACAGTCAAAATAGGGGACTCCCTGACATTACCAGTGGATTTCCACAGGGATTGGTGCTAAGGTCTCTATTGTTTGGATTGGTGCTATGGCCTGTATTGTTTGGAATCTACTTCTCAGAAGTATAGGCAAAAACAAAAGGTCTGTGGCTAACAAAGTTTGCTGATGACTGCAAACTGGGAGCAGTCATAGAGTCCCCACATGATGTCAACATTCTACAAGAAGGACTTGCGCAAATCAGTGATTAGTGCTAAAGTCATGGTCTTAATGCACTTTTTTTGCGTTGAGTTTCTTCCCCTTTGGCAAAGGAAATGTGCCTGTAGATTGCCCAACACCATAAGCTCTAAATCAATAGTGAGAGATTTGGACACACACTTTGACAGCAACCTTACTTTTGATCACCATATCTCCATGGTGGTAAGGAAGGCTTTCTATTTTGCTCACCTCATAAGCAAGGGCATACCTTTCAGAATAAGAGGTCCTAACCCCCTATACTCTTTTCTCATCAGGCCAATAATAGAGTACAAAGTTCTTTGTTATGTACCTAAACAGGCAACTGCAGCAACTGGAGAGACCTCAAAGGTTCCTCGCAAAGAAAATCCCGGGTCTTCAGCACATGTCTTATGTGGACTGACTGAAATCACTGTCACTATACTCTGTATCATATAGGCTACTTGCAGGCAACCTATGCCTTGCATACAGAGCAACCTCTGATCCTGTCTTAATGGAAATGCTGTAAATTCATAAGTCAAATGGTACATGATTAACTCACTCTAGAGACCTTAGCCTAGTATGTGACACCAAAGGAACTTGCTGGAGCGACATGTCTCCTAGAGGTTGCCTCTCCTCTGGAATAAACTTTCAGTATGGGTTAAACAGAGCCCCTCATTGACTCTTTTTAAGAGTAACTTGGACAATTAGATAAGAAACTGCAAAATCACACCCTATCCCTTTAGGTAGGTGTAATAAGGAAATATTGAACCTTTTTTATGGTTGAGGAGGTCGGTCATTACTGACAACCCCTGGAAGGTCCATTACTTACCTATAATACCCATTATGTCAGAGATTATGGTATACTTATTAACCCTTTATATCCATCATCCAGCATTTATTGCAACTTTTTTTTTTCTGGCTGCATAACTAGTTATAATTGTAAGATGAGGCAGTTTATTAACAAGTGCTAGATGACTTCAAATCACTTGAAATGTTCATAGGAGGTTACTAGGCTAATGGGCCTAGGGCACTTACAAGGCTAGTCAAGTTCAGCCCTTATTCCCTTAAGGGTCTATAGCTATGGTCTATGTCATAAGCAGATCTAAATCAGCACAGACTGCCCCTATCCCAGAGGGACACTGATAAAATCCCAGGGGTGATGTTTAGGTCATTCGCTGAATAGGGAGTTCGACAATTAGGGTTTGATGATTATTTGATAAAAGTTCAACGGTGAGACATACATGTGGGTGTAAGTGAGATGGGATCCCATGCTTATGCCAGTCGGTGGCAGTAAGTGAAAGAGGATAAAGCAATCTGCCACATATCCTTTATTTATATAATTATTTTTCTTAGCATTGTTCTCACTGGGACCAATGCAAATGGGCATTCCTCAAATTTACAACACTATCCCCATATCTAAATTTTTAGTTCACTCTGCTAGCTGTCATTATCTGCCTTAATTGTAATATGCCTGTGAGGTAAGAATATATGATGTACGATGCTGATATAAAAAGGAGAATATTTGTTGCATACTAACCTAGTAAATAATGAATGCTGATGGTTTTAAAAGTGTTTATTTTGGCAGTATCTGGTTGTTTTCCATATCCAACTGCATGTGCTCCAGAGTTTCTGGAAGACAGTAAAAAGAAACCACCCACCAACTGAAATCAAAATGTGACTAGCGTTGCATAAAGTGGAAGTAAGGGGCTTGCATGCCAGAAGATCACCAAACAGGGTAAGTATTAACATTTTAATGTTTTTTACTTGCACAAACTCAGCTTTTCAATTTAAAAGCAGAACCACTGACACTCTTGACACTTATTAAACTGAAAAAAGGACTGCAGGTCACTTTTTAAAGTTAAGTCATCCAACTGCACTTGATCCAAGCTTTGACATGTTGATGAGTTGCTTACTATACTCCAGGGTTCGATTCTCTCAGCCTGTATTTGCCTACTGCGTGACTCTGTGCAAGTCACTTAAACAAGACACGAGTCACCAACTTAAGCCAAGGGAACGTGGATGAAAGCTCTACCTTATTTTTTAAATACAAACATATAAATAAAGGGTCAGGACAGGTGCAAAACCTCATTAGTTAATCGAACAAGAAGCCCTTACAAATGCAGTTATCCCATTTCAAAACAGGGTTTTAACTAACTTTTGAAAAGTTACATTTGTTCAGGATCTTGGATTAACTGCACAATTAATTTCAAGTCACTAGCTGAATACCTGATGTGTTTTATGAGGTTTACCATCATAATGCTGGCAGGCACATCCCCGAATGTGCACATGGTCAAACCGTTTCTGTAAATTCCATACTGCCAACACATCAAATTCGAACAAAACAGCAAATGTAGACATTTCCTGAAACTAAGTGCTACCATGGGTCAAAAACGGAATGAGATTTTGTGATTCGTTCATGGCTTTGAGGTGTTGCAGTTTGGAGTTTGTGGAAGTTGTTTCATTGACGTGCCTACCAACATTATGATGGTAAACTGTTTATGATTATGTAATGTTCCAGACTGCCCTTCATGGAACAGGCTTCCCATCTTTGTGAGCGGAGTTAATCTATTACCCAGTTTAAGGGCAGCCTAGACCAGAGGATGTGTAGTAGGAAATTAACAGTGGGCCTGGCACCCATGTCCCTTATGATCAGAAGTAGCTTATAAGTGCTTGACCCTATATGTCCATTTTGGATACAGGATATCACTCTTGGGGAAAACTTGGCTAGGCTTAGAGGGCCCCCCCCAGGTCATAAGCCTAGTTACAATCTATGAATCTGTAAAAAAAAAAAGAAATGCTGCCCCATCAGTCAGAGTAGCACATAAAACATTGCCTAATGTAGTATGCTGTGCACTGACTGTTCATTAGCTGCAGCATGGCTTAATCTTAAAAGTCCCTTCTAACTGTTAGTAGAGCCAACTGGTTTTAGGGTGCATATCAACAACTCTTACATCTGATGAGCATAAGAATATTCTTTACATGCCAAATGCAAAATAATTTGTTTAGCCTGTTCAGCAACTCTTAGATCCGAAGGTCTTAAATTTATTAAACAGGACCGGTTTCTTTAAAATGGGTTTAAACATAACACATTTTGGATTTTTTTCTAAAAGGTATCCATCCCTTCTTCTAACTCTGTCATCTTCTGTATAAATGTTTCTCAAATGGTAAAAGCTAACTGCATGAAATGAGGCAAATTATAAGCGCATAAGATATTCTCCCATTAATGGGCAATAATCTAGCTCTAATTGAAAAAAAATTTTTTTTTGCAGTGGATGTAGATGAGCACTTTAATTCAGCATTTAATCTAGTCCTGCTTAGAAATGTTTGGAGTGGAGGGAGAAAAACATAATAATTCAGCACTTTATCAGATCATTCTAAGTTTGAATCTTTTTGCATTTATAGCAGTTTTTTTTTTTACATCTGCCATGCCTTTTTAGCCAAATGTGCCTGGTGCTAAACTGTGCAGATAAATGTTCTGGTTATGTTTGTTTATTGTATTTCTGGCCTGTACCATAGTTTAGCCACAAAGGGGCAGCAGAGGTATATATAGTAGAAGGTCTAGGAAATGCAGCTGATTTTCCATAGCGGGGCCCACTTATTTAGACCTAAAGGCAACATAAAGCTACGTAACATCACACTTGCATGCATAGCTTTCAACTGTTAAGATTTTTATCTAATATTTTTGGTCTGTTCCTCATAAAATTTGTGGTTTACTGGTAAACCATTGATGACAGAAGTTGCAAAATAATGCGATATATTTGAGTTTGACTTCATATCCTTAAGAAAATTAATACACAACACGTTATTATAGCAGCTTTGAATTTATAATGGCAATATTTAAAATCTGTCCCAATTTTTTAGCCTGATTTCCCTTTTATTTTTGGCTTTATTTAGATTTATTTTGATAAAAGGATGTATGCTTGTATGCAACATCTTGAATTAAATATATTCTCTATCTCTTAAATCCTCACTTGATAATCCCTTAAACTACAGTTAAACTCTTAATTTTTTATCAAAATCGCAGTTTGTCCCTCTGTTAGAAAGCAGAATTATAACTGGTGGCTTCCCTCTGGTGCAAGCACTTCAGTTTATCAGCTGTCAGTGGCCCAGTTCAATAACGCTAGTTATCTTTGTAAAATCCAAAATCCCATAGACTGTGGTGGAAAAAAATCCCTAAAAAAATAGAGATATTTAAAATGCCACAACACTCGTTTAACACTGAACTGAACTACTTTCTATCCAAGGTTAGAAAAGCAAGACACGTATAAACAAAATAACTACTTTCTTTTGAAGGTCAGAGAAAACTATGTCAGAATGTGAATATGAATGTTTATACAAATTTTTCTGTGGGTGTGTGTAATATAAATATGCCCTTTCCTCACCATTGTGCAATCTTGGAGTAATAATTAGCAAGTGGCATGAGGGGGGAGGGTGTAGTCGCACATGTGGAAGGTGTTGAAAGTGAACTTGCCTCCCTTCAAAAAATAATTTTTAATAGTTATTTTTTTAGTTTTAATTTTCGACATGTATAGTAGCATATCTGCATTTGCAAAGTCAATGTTTTCTGGTCAATGTCGTAAACTTATACATTTGGGTGTTTTAAATGCCATGGACTAGTGTGTGTATGTGTAATATAATCTATATCTAGATATATATATTTTTTATATATATTATACAAACACATACACACAATATATATATATATATATATATATATATATATATATATATATATATATTGAAAAATGCACACATACACAATAATATTTATATGTCCCTATAAGAAGCTCGAGTTTTCAGAAACTTGAAATTCATATTGTTGAGACAATATGATTGAGTTTCTGAAAGCTCAAAGCTTTTGAATGAAGGTTATGATACAGTGTGGATCAGTGAATTTACCCTTTTCTACACACACACACACACACACACACACACACACACACACACATATAATATATAGTGTGTGTGTAATATATATATATATATTATATTTTTTATATATATATATATATATATATATATATATATATATATATATATATATATATATATATATATATATATATATATATGTAGTGTGGGAGACACATTCCCCCACATGAGGAATGCATGGGGGGGCTTGCCCCCTTCAAAAATGTAGAAAAAAGGTAGGTTTGTGTCTGTGTTTGAAGTCTAAGTTTTTGGAAACTCTTATCTCAACAATATGAATTTTGAGTTTCTGAAAACTCGAGCTTCTGATATAGACCCATTCAGCTATATGTATAATGTAGTTAAAATACACACTACCACACATTTACAGGGTTTAATTAAAATAAAATAAAACTACACTTAAAACACCAGAATGTACACTTCAGAGCAGGATTTATTACAACTCACAGCAGGTAATTGGTTAGTGCTTTTGTCATTCTCAGCAACAGGTCATCAGGCAAACTGTGCATATTGCCCAGTAACTTTAAAATATAAAATCGCTTGACAATTAACTCTGATCATGTGAAGTGCAGTTCCTGGTGTTTTATGTATATATGCATATATGTGATGGTTGAGATACAGATACAATATATTATTATATAATATCTGTAGAGAAACCTATTTCTTTTCCCATGTTTGTATGGTCCTAGGGGTCATTCTTATGCTCAAGACCTCCCTCTATCAAATTATAATCCCTGTAATGATGCCCCAACTCAGGGGAAGTTTGTTAGTGGAGCAGTCATTTAAAATGTTTTTTGCTAGAATGTGAATTTTGTTTATTCATGTACATACAGGCAAAACCCTGGGTTTGTACTTCTCAATTCTCGATCCATTAACCTTGGATACCTAAAACTAGATTGTGAAGGTAATGCTGATTCTATATTCTAGTATGCTTCAGGTATCAGTGTCTGATCTACTCATCAGGGTCATATCATAAAAATTATAAACTACTTGTATTTTTCATCATATATGTTGTTTTATTTGTTTCATTTCAGAACATCAGATTTTGTATGGTCGAGACCATATGATTGACTATGTGAAATATCAGTAAAAGAACATAGACCCAGATACATACATATATATTTGTGTGTGTGTCTGTGTGTGTGAGTATATGTATGTGTGTGTGTGTTTGTATGTATGTATGTATGTATGTATGTATATATGTATATATATATATATATATATATATATATATATATATATATATATATGGTTCTACCTGACATCGTCGACAGCGGAGAACACCGACAACAAAATCACCGACACCACATAACCGACAATGCATAAACACGACACCCCACATGCCCGACAACGAAATAACCGACGGTTCACAAACACGAAACCTCTAATGCTGTACACACCACAATAACAATAATCAGCAAACAAAACAAATCCCCTGTCCAAAAACCACACACACAACACAAGCACACCAAAATCCTTACAAACCACACTAAACCTCACATACACAACTATCTACATACACAACTATCTACAACCCTAACCCAAACCCTAAGGTCCGTCACTATTGCACACTCACCTAACCCGCGCCCTAACCCTAACTCACTTAACCCGCCCCTAACCCAAACACTATCACTGCCACACACTTACCTAACACGCGCCCTAACCCTAACTCACTTAACCCACCCCTAACCCAAACACTATGACTGACGCACACTTACCTAACACGCGCCCTGACCCTAACTCACTTAACCCACCCCTATAACTATAGACCGTCAACATCACACACTTACCTTAGTCGCACTCTAACGTCCGTCAGTACCGCATACTTACACAGCCTTTTCCCATGTCGATGTCCTCGGCGTCGGTGTTTTCATCTGTCGGTCTTCTACATTGTCAATCTTCTGGTGTTCGCGATTGGGTTGTCGGTGTTCTCCGCTGTCAACGATGTCAGGTAGAACCATATATATATATATATATATATATATATATATATATATATATATATATATATATATATATATATATATATATATACATACATATAGTTTCTGGCTTTTTATAATTTCTCTAAATCTTTTGGGTTTCTAATACCATGATGGGAATGGACCCCATTCCTAAGTCAAAGCACGATTAAAGTTCATGAATTAGTATCGTTTCACTCTTTGACGTTAGCCAAAAGTGCACTTCAGAGCACCCGCAATGTGCCCAGTAATGACTCCTTCTGCAATTCGTATGGTGTTACATGAATTGGTAACATATCTAAATACGATTGTAAATTCTTTTTTATAAGACCAGTTGCTCCTACTACTGTTGGAACTGTCTGGGTATCTTTCTTCCACATGGCTCTCTTTTCTGCCTGCAGATCCAGGTATTTTATGACTTTGTGTCTCTCTCTGTATGCAAGACACTGAGTGTGGCGATTTCAATGATCAATGCTACTTTTGTCTTTTCATGGACCACTATATCTGGTTTTCTAACCTTTATCTTTTGGACTATTGCTATTGGGTGATCCCATGTGATGTAAACCATCATTTTCTATGATTCTTTGCGGCTCATGTTTCCAGTGTTTTTCAGCCACTTCGATACCATAATATTTGCACACTCTCCAGTGTAACATTCTCGCCACATTATTATGCCTTTCAGTATACAGTTCCTCTGCCATTAGTGCATCACAACTAGCAACATGGTTTCTGACTGTTTACAATTCAGTTTTACAAAACCTGCATATGTTTGTTTCTCCCACATGTTCAATGAACTTTGTAAACCAGTATGTACATAGCCCACTATCTTGGGCTGCCGATATTAACCTTTCATTTCTTGATTTGAGTTAACCTCTCCTTAACCATTCCTGTGTTCGTTCTTGATCAACATGAGGCTCTTCCAGACGTTTTCTATACTTGCAACTATATTTGTTTGTTTTTTCCACATTTCTTGCCTTCTCATCTGGTCCTTCACCTTATATTCTTTCATTTGTATTTTAGCACATTCAGTTGCTGCCTGATTTTTACCTACTTTGGTATAATTTCCATTCCTGCTTGACATCTATATGCTTCTGCTAAATTAAGCAGAGATGTCATCTTAGATTTATTCTCATGTTTCAATACTTTCACTGCATTTGGATCCTGTGACATCAGCATAGATCTATACATGTAATCGATTTCAAGGAGCCCCATCCCTCCTTCGGAGCAGGGAATATATAATCTTGATATACCTGATTTTTATAAATCCATTTGGTAAGCATGAAGCATCCTTCTTGTTTTAATAGCCAATCTATCCAACACTTTTTGAGGCCAGTCAATCACTCCAAAACTATAAGTTAGGACAAGAAGAGCAAATTGATTTATGGCTTGGATCTTGTTCCTAGATGTCAATGCTGTTTTCAGGATTAAGTATTCCTTACTGAGCTTTATTGGCATTTGTTCATGTTTTATTGCCAACCCTTCATCAATTCCCAAGTATTTATACACTCCCTCTCACTCAAGTTCTTTTGTATCACATTGTTGTCCCAAACTTATGTTTTCATGGTGCTGCAATTTTCCTTTTTTAAACGTTGCTTTTGCACATTTATCAAGACAAAATGACATTCCAATATCATCTGAAAAAGTTTTGACAACCTGCAGCTGTGCTTTCAGTTCCTCATCTGATGAGCTATATAGTTTTAAATCATCGACAAAGAGAAAATGAGAAGTCATTAGACTTCGTTGTTTTCTAGAAGACAAATTGTAGCCATGACCTAAGCTGTTAAGTAAACAGCTTAATGGATTAATGGCAAGGCAAAATAACAACGGTGACAGGGAGTCACCCTGGAATATCCCCCTTTGGATTTTTATCTCTGGGATAATAATCTGTCCTTTTATCATGGCTTAATTGCAAAGTGGTCTGCCACTGTTTCATGGTTACTGTAATGTAGTCAGTCAGTGTGGGGTGTATCTTATACATTTTTAAGCACTCTTATCCATGAATGTGGAATATTATCAAATGCTTTTTTGTAGTCAATCCATGCCATACTTAGATTCGTACCCTTCTTACAGGTCTCCATTATAACTCTGTTTAACCACAAATGATCCTTTGTTCCATATGACTTTTTTACCCTTTTGTTCTACTGTCATAATTGAGTTTTCTTCTAAATGGCTATAAACTCTGTCGGCGTCAATTCCTGTATATAGTTTGTACATCGTTGGAAGACAAGTTATTGGCCTATAATTTTTAGGGTAGCTTGCAGGTTCACTCTTAAGTAAGAGCATTGTTTTTCCTGTTAACCAGTGTGGTGTGTGTTTGGGGTGCACATATAAATAGTTCTTACTCATGGCTAAGTCCTCATGCAAAGAAGTTAATACTTTAAGCCAAAAGTTAGGTACTGCATCTGGGACTGGGGTTTTGCAGTTAGAGGCTTTTCTCAACCTTGTTTCAATCTTTCTGGCTGTTATTTCATCCCATTTCATATCCTGTGCCTTTAAACATCTTATTCTTTCTTTTACTTCTTCTATCCATTTAGCATCTTTATGTTCCACAGGATCTTCATAGCCAAAATGTATATACTTCCTCTTTTCGGTGGTCTTTCAATTCCTTTTACCTTATTTCCCAATTCTCTATAAAAATTTTTGGGTCATCAATAAATTGTTTATTTTGTGTTTTTCCCTTATATTTATCTTCATATCTTCTAAGTCTTTCCACCTGTTTTGAAATTTTTAATTCATCTCCAATAGTACATAACAGATCCTGGCCTGTTCCAATACTGCACATTGCTTTAATCACATCTATCTTTCTTAGTATTTTTGTTGATCTATTCCCTCTTCTATAATCTTCTAACAGTGACACGTCTCATCTTGGCTGCTTTATAGTTTTCTCTATTCGATATTTCCATGATGGTATTTGCTTTGGTCCCCCCTTTTTCCTTGCTACCCTGTGTTCCTGTGGAAGAACTTTATTAGTTATTAATTTAGCAGTGCAGTAATATATTCTGTTTACTTCTTTTATATTGCATGGATCTCTATGGACAGTCCTAATTACTGTGTTCATTTGTTTTATCAAGTGTCTGACTTTTAGGGTTTTATTAACCTTCTGCAGTCTATTTCTCCCATTGATCTTGATATATCTATCTTTGTCTATTAAATCAAACAACTCTTCTCTAAACTCATTTTCTTCCAAACTGAGAGCACATCCCTTTTTTCTGTTTCCTGCAGGCATTCTGTAGAAAAGTTCTATAGCATCTTCCTGTGGCACATTATATTTCATCCTGTGTCATTTGTTGTTCTGTCATATTGGAAGTCACTGGCCTATCACTCCTCATCACTGACTGCATCAGAGTTTCCACAGTTTCCTGTTCCTTCCCTTGTTGTCTACCTTCAAATGAACGTTTATACTGGTTTCCTGTGGAAGGCCCCAAAATATCTTGATATGGCACCTGACCTGGTTCCTGTTCCACTGGTTTTCCCTTAATTTGGATATCCATTGCTCTGTCCTGTTGTGGTGCTTTCTGTACTCTATTTGCTACACTGAAGCCTTCTCTTTGCAGCTGTTCCATTACCTCAATTTCTATTTCTTTGACTTCTCCATTACTAATCTATTTTTCTACTTTTCCTCTTAGTCTTCTTATTTTTTGTATTGTGATGTTTTCCACATCCAACTTTTTTTGCCTATATTTTTCTTTAAATATCTTTGGTGCTGCTCTTTTTGTATTGGTTAGCTTTGCTTTCTCCTTTGCATAAATATTACACCATATTAAATCTCTTTTCCTTTCCCCTGTCCATATTTGATCTTCACATGTCTTCTGA